>NC_046160.1:97506257-97606257 GCF_011064425.1 Rattus rattus
GGCCTGCCATTTGGTGTGACCCTAAAAGGGAAGAGTGCAGGGAGAGACAAACAACTAATAGGAGGAAAGTGAGAGGAAGCAGCATAATTCAAGATGCAGAGTGACCAGCCAGGACACACCCTCGCACACCACAGATAACGACTCCCTTCCTGATTCTCTCTGCAGGCCCCCTCTAGCCCAGCTCATCAGACTACACAGTGCTTCACTGTAGAACAGAACAACAGGTCCATTGTGCAGACCTATGATCGCCCTAGAAGAACAGATAGCAAAGTCAAGGCATTGGTGAACATCTGCACACTGGAGGCCACTCCACAAGAAACAAACAACAACAAAAACAACAACAAGCCACAGGGTGCCTGAGACAGCAAGCTGATGGAGCCCGCCCTCTCTGCCGTCAACTGTAGAGTCGATGCTTCTTAGCACACAGGCTTTCTTTCAAGGAAGCTGGGCGAGAACTGGGGGAAGGGGTTAGAGGGTTGTGTTCAATTTGTCAGTAAGAAGATAGAGATCAGCGGGGAGGTATAGCAGGCAAGAAGTGACAAGGCTGAGCCAGGGCACATAGAAAACCTTCAAATGCAGCAGAGCCTGATTCTACTGGGCAAACCTCTTCTGTGACTTTTCCCTTTGAGGGCTGGAGAGGTGGCTCTGTGGTTAAGAGGACTTGCTGTTCCTGGTACCCATATGGCAGCTCACAACCAGCCATAATTCCAGTACTTAGGGATTTGATGCCCTTTTCTGACCTTGGTAGCATCAGGCACATGCGTGGTGCACATACATCCATATAGGTAAAACACATAAAGATAAATATATCTTTTACCAAAGATAGAGGGAAGATTCCCTTTAGGAGCTTCAGTAATAAAATATGCACAACTCTGGGTGATGTCACTGAATGACAAGAAGCCAGAATATCTGAATTCTCAGATATTACCTAGCCATCTCCTAGCCTGACTCAGTGCATGTGTGACCTTTATCTACCACAGGACGGGCAACCTGAGGGACAGAAAGCAAGACCCACTTTCTTCTCAGAGCCTTGGCTGCCTCACAGCAGTGAGGGTTTGCTACCAGCCCTGGAGACATGTGCACTCTGACATTTCTTCCAGAATCCACATACAGCTCCAGCCTTACCTAGGACCTGTCTCCCCCAGCCATGGTGGGGGCCAGAGGAAACCTACTAATGTTAAATCAATACTCCAACAAGAAAGACAGGCAGAGGAAGTCAGGTAGCCCCACGTGGGGCCATTTCACCTGACCAGGCAAAAATCTGAAAACAGGACAGTGTTTTCCAGTACACCTCCGATTTTTTTTTAAAGGAAAACAGTTCTCATCTCTCCAGAGGGGCTGTCCTGTGTCTCCCTCTCCCCCATCTCCACACACTCAGGAGACTTCATGAGAGCAGACAGTCCCTTAAGTCACTGAGGTCCTATGTCGAGACGGTCAACCTCTCTCATCACATCAACTACTAAAGCCTCCTCAAGTGAAAGGTCTTTGGGTGACAGAGTGGCCTGCCTAGCACGCATGACCCCCTGGGCTCAATCCCAGCACTGAGTAAACCAGACCTGGTGGCACATGACTGTAATCCTACAGTTCTAGGAGCTCAGAAGTCCAAAGTCATCTTCAGCTACACTGAGGCCAGTGTGGGTTCCTGAAACCTCGTCTCTATGTACACACACACACGTGTGTGTGCTTGCACACACATGAATGCTCACACACACGGGCACACATTCTTGCTTGTCCTCCATCTGCCCATCCCCCTCAGCTTAACTATTCTTCCCTTGTCACCTCCTCATGGTTATTCATTTCCTTCTCCTTGCCATGCCCAGCAGCCACGTCCAGGCCATGACGTTGCCCTATCAACCTTTAATATCCTTTACCGCACATGACTGGATCCTCCAAGAATTAGGACTCTACTCATATGTTGAGTTCCCTTAAGGACATTTCCTGAGCCTATATAGGCAATAAACAAGGTTTAGTCCCTGCCCCTCCCTATCTCCATACTCACCACAGTGGCTCCAAATCATAACAGCAAAGGGCTTTCAACAACTCAAAGCCCCATCTGTGCTCGCCACCTCTTTATTACGTATTTATATTGTGTAGATGTGCTTTGCGTGTATTGCATATTTTGCACAGCTTGGGTGCAGAGGTCAGAGGACAGGTTGCCAGAATTGGAGCTATCTATCTGTATAGCATGTGAATCACAGATATTATTTAGGTCATCAGGATTGGCAGCAAGCACCTTTACCCTCTGAGCCATCTCCCCTACCCCTTCGCTACCCGTTATGATAAAAACTGTTCAGTCCTGCAAACTTTGAGGAGATGCACATAGTGATAATTTTCTCCACTGGGCACAAAGCTTATTCTTGAAGCCAACACTGTTGTAGAAGTGTGGGAGGTATCTAATAGAAACACAAGCAAAGGACAAGTACCAGCTGATGAGCTTGGGCACCTGCGGATCCCCCCTCACTGTCCCACTCGCCTTTGTAACTTTGCTGAGCCACATAAAGCCACAGTCATCTGGTCCACCCTGAGAGCTTACCATAGACCACTCCCTTTCCAGCCGCCATACTGCCTGGTGTGCAAATATTTGTTGACATGAAGGAAAACTGGGGAGTCCTTCAGCACAGTTGTTCACGTGCTCCTGGGACCTCACCTCCACCCCTCAGCTCCTCAGGACAGTCTCGCCTTTGTCTCTCACACAGCCCAAGGCCAGACTTACCTACCTAAAAGGTCAAGGAAATGAGCTTTCTCCCACCTAGTGCATCTCAGGGGCCACCATAGGACCACACTAAAACCTCACAGGAGACCCACAAGGTAGAGAACCAGTGACCTAGAAACAAACCCTTCTTCACCTATTCAGGACACAATCTGAATCACTTAGGCCTTCTGTAATTGTCCTAACTCACTAACCAAACGCCTGAGGCGAACTCCTTGACGTATCTGTTCCTGTTTTCCCATCCATATAACAGAGACTGAAATCAGAGTCTATTAGGGCTACTGAGAGGCTCTCATGGATGGACATGAGAGAATGTGCTGAGGGCAGTGCACAGCAGGACACAGAGCTCAGGGGATGCGCCATTGCTATTGTTATCATATTGCTATAATTATTTTTACTATTGTGACGTTGCTCACGGGGTTGAAAAGGGAAGGAGAGAGTGAGACAAGTCAGTAGGTAAGGGCGCTTGCTGCCAGGTCTGACAACCTGAGTGTGATCCCAGGGCCCACATGGAAGGAGAGGAAACACTTTACACACACACACACACACACACACACACACACACACACACACACACACCATATACGACGATGACAACAGTGACCGTGAATATCCTTTCTAAAGGTGCCATGTGGTATTGCACACTGACTTGCTAATGTTGGCAGAGGAGCCTTTCAATAACACCTAGAAGCCACTAAACTTAACGGCTTCTAGAACCTACCAAGGAAAGTGAGAAGTAAATGCTTTGGGTCGTTGGCTAAAGGCCGCCCGCATCCTGATCTCATGAAGGGAAGAGATCAGAGAGACAAAGGTCAGAAACGGGCTGATACTTAGGAGGACCAAAGCAGGATTGGAGGCCTGGAGGGGGAGCTCAGAAGTGAGGAAGAGTCAGGGTTGAGGGCAACGAAACCGAGATACATTTCAGGAATATCTGATTGTGAGTCACCCTGAGAATTTTTTCCACAACCCCATAACATCGAAATGCCGGACACTGTGGAGGAGCTGGGGAGGAGACAGAAAGGGAGAGAGAGAATGTTGCTTCACTGCGTATTTTAAAGCACAGCTTTCTGAGCTCCGACAGGAAAGGCAGGATACTGAGCCAGTCCCAGCAGGCCTTGCAAGCAGTTCTGCAGGCTAGAGGCTCACCACGCGGCCTCTCCACCCTGGATACATGGTACGCTCCAAGGGCATTTTTCCAAGTTAAAATTTTAGTAATGCGTGAGAATAACCACCATTTACTCCTTGGACAAGGTAGCATTTAGATGTCAGCCTAGACTACCAAGCCAACATCTTCAGTGAGGCCAATTTTAATAATAATAATGATAATGATAATAATAATAATAACTTTTAAAACTTGCAGTTTTCTATCCAGATCTCTTTCTGCTAGGGTACCAGCCAGGGGTCTCTTAGCTCTGTAAATATTTAAGTTGTAAAGATGATAACTTTTAGAAGCCACAGCTTAAGCAGGCATTGTGGTCCATGCCTGTTTCCCTCACTCTGGAGGCTGAGACAGGAGGATCCGGAGTTGGAGGTTAGCCTGGTCTTCACAATAAGACCCTGGGTCAAAACAAAGCAAAGCAAGAACAAAAGGAGACATAGCTTAGATTTTTGATTAAATTAAGAAGTCAAAAACATTTTATTGATTTGGGTCCCAACTGCTATGATCAACATTTTGAATACGGTGTAGCCCCTCTGAAACTCATAGTAGAATTTAACCATTATCATGAGGTATTATAACGGTAGAAACCTAATCTAATGTTGGTGTTTAGAGGCAGAACCCTTGGGAGGAATAGAAAGGAGGATAAGAATTGAGCACTGCTGAGTGATCATTGGTGTCTTTATAGGAGAGAGAGTAGAGAGAGAGAGAGAGAGACTGACTCTCTCACTGTGCAATGTCCGGCTTCATCTCATGCTTCTGCCTGCAAGAGTCACCACACATACAGCCCTGAACCATGAGTTAACTAAGTCCTTGTTACTTATAACTCACCCAGTACCAGTATCACCCGTATTCGGTGTCAGATTATTAGCAACAGCAGCAAAGTCAATTGCTCAGGTAAGCACGTTCATGCCTTTGTTCCTCTGCTCCTGCTACCCGAGATTAACTTCAGTCGAGAAGCTCCAGTGAGCATCTACTCCAGGCCAGACATGTTCCCCACACGGGATGCAGAAGGTCCCTGCCTTCGCTGGGTTGACAAATTAGTTTCGGGATCCTATGGTTGCTGAGAGCCTCTGCCAGAGAAGCCCCACATGATGTGTATGTGTCTCAGAAAGAAACAGGGCAGGGTTTCCCTAGGAGACAACTTGAGCCTATACGTGAGCAAGTCACCACGGGCCAGTCAGTGCACAGGTCACTACTGGTGCTTGTTCCTCTGGTGGTGGCTGTTACTGTCTGCTAAGTTGCTGGAAGGTACTGGGTTTTTAGAAGGGTTATTGGTTTAGGCTTGAGTGTTTTTTGGCCTGTGCTGGGATTCCAAATGGAACCTTGGGGATGGGGGCAGGAAAGTGTGGTGGTGAGGAAGGTCAAAGGGCAGAGGGTGGCACAGCAGGGAAGAGGGGGAGGGCTCTCAGCAGAGCCCTGCTTCACCCACAGTCTCACCCTAGAATATTCATTCTTGGCTGGAAGAACAGCGAGTGCTCTTAACCTGTGACCCATCTCTCTAGCCCCCACTTTTAGTATTATAATTAAAAAATGATTTATTAGTTTGTTTTGCAAATTCCAACATTAAGGTATATTAGTACATTATGGAAATATCATGGGAACAATTTATCATCATCACCATCATCACCATCACCATCATCATCACCCAGGGTGCAGGCCTGTCCCCCGCTACCTTTTCTGCCTTGCACACTGCCTGCTGGCTCCAGGCTAGGTGCCTTCCAAGGGACCACAGAGGAAGCACAGGCTCCGGGGAAAGGTGAAAAGTAAGGATGCCAACATAACCACACAGGACACTCCCTCACCTCAGGAGCAGGTCTAAGCCCTTGACCCCCACCAGACCCCTAGGACTCCTCTACTAAGGGAAGAGGCCTGGAGAATGTAGAAGGCAGGTCATGCGTGCCATTCCACTCAGAGTCATGTGTGACAGACTGCAGGTTCCCCAGGCTGGGTGGAACAGGGAGTAGGAGGAACCCAGCAGAACATGGGTGGGTCTCACCCTGTGTGTAAAACCTGGGTCTCCGGGGGCTGGGCTGAAACACAGATCCTTGAGCTTAGCCAACTCTCTTGTGGCTCGGCAGATTGGAGGATCCCTGAAATATGACTTCTTATAAAGCCCTGCAGGCGACTAACAGGAGTGGCCACCGCTTACGCTCCTCATGCACAGGAGAAAATGGAGATGTTAGAAATGACTGAGTCCCTCCCTCACGGAGAAGCTTAGGAAAGCTTACATTTCCATTCAAAACCCAAAATGGCCGTCTGTAAGACAAGTCTACTGAGAGTGTCTGGTTCTTGGGATTATTAAGAAAGAGAACTGAGAAATGAATGAGAGTGACTGTGGCTCACAGGAAGGATTCCTTAGATCTTCTTCCAGGGTAGTGTATAAATAAAGGTATTCCTCCGTGTCCATCCATCTTCCTAAACTGGAAAGAAAGGGTCACAGGGAGATGTAATGCAGAGAGATGAACAGCTATGGAGCCTTGAGGACAAAGGACCAGCAGATAAGACGGCACCAGGTCCCGCAAAGATCCCCAACCAGCGTGATGGTCCAGCAGCACGGCGTCCTGGAGTGCTCCAACCCTGAACATTCCATTGATATGCCAATACCTAGGTCAAGTGGGGGCACACACAGATGGGGTGGGGGGTCCCCTGCCAGAGATATGCACTGAAGGGACACTGGGGATCAGGACATGTATGGCCCAAGAAGGGGAAAGAATATGAACCCGACATCAGCTGATGGTCATCCACGATTCAAGATGTACAGGAGGCTCAAGGGAAAGAACGGAACAGAAGAGAAGTAGGAAACAGGGCATACTGGGATATGCCTATAATTCCAGTACTTGGGAAGCGGAGGTGGGAGGACTGATTCAACTTCTCCTGGGATATGAGGAATTAGGTCAGCCTGAGGTAGTCAAAAACCCTGTCTTAAAAATAAACAAACAAAAACAGGACGGGCACAGGGACAGAGGAAGTGGGTGAGGAAGTAGGTAAGGAGGATAAACTGGTACCACATTTGACTTTAAAGACAACGGAATAATTTTACATTTTATATGCCATTCGGGAAATAAAATTAAGCTATTTCTAGGACATAAAGACTCCAAACATTCAGGAACAATTGGTGTCTTCCTTTAAAACTATAATGGTGTTTTGGACACAGAGCTTCCACACAGGGACACCACCACCCTGTAAAGATTAAAGCAGAGATGGGGGCGATCCAGGCTGCGAGGGAAGCAGCAGAAGCTAGGAGAGGCCAGAGAGCCTCAGAGCCCACAGGAGCCGCCCCACAGAGCTGACCCTTGACCCTGGATTTCCAGCCTCCTCAGTCTCACAGACTCCATTCCTGGCGTTTAAGGTATACAGACCGTGCTAATACAGCCAGAGCCTCGCTGGTCTTCACCACGCTAATCAATCGAGTACACTGGCAACGTCTAGAAAGCCTTCATGTTGTCCTTTATATCTACTAAGCTAGACATTGTTGGGGAATTCACAGTAAACAAGGCATTAACACATTCTCTTCCGGAGCTCATAGGATACAAGTGTACCTCACTTGGCACTTTCCAGAATGCCTCTGCATACATTGTCTCTCGCAGATGACAAGCCTTACATGGAGGTAGGGAGAGCTGGCCACATCAGTCTAGCTTACGTGTGAGAAGACAGGGTTTTAGAGAGTTGGAGACACGCTTCAGAGCCTGCAGCAGGAAATGGCAGAGAAGCAGCAGAGGCCCCAGAGAGCAAGGCTGTTCCCTGAGACTGCTTCTCTCAGCCTGCCTGGCTGCCTCCTTGGCAGGACTAGGAGCCTCTTGTCTCCCCTGCAAGAGAAGCCACTGAGCTGAAGCAACCACGGAGGGAAAAAGTTGTTAGAATCCAAAACCTGCTCCAAGCAAGCTTCAGAAGGCCAAAGGGAGGCCCGCCAGCCAGGCCTGCTAACGACAGATGCAGTCGCAGCAGAACGAGAGGCAGGTGCAGTCCCCGCTCCCCAGGATTCCTCATTTACTGTGATTCCCCACATTCCCGCCCCCACCCTTCTACCACACAGGCAAGGCAGGTTCCTAGTAACGGAGCTGCCCCGTGTTGTCAAAATAGCGAGGTGCCGGAAGGGATCCACAATGAAATCTCTGTGCCTCTGCAGCCTCCTAAGTGTCTGACACTGTGGTTGGAGCTAAACCCGCTAATGTGCTAAGCATTTTCTGGCAGTGCCAGGAGGTAGGGCTGGTATTTTGGGAGCTGGGAGGAGCTTGGAGGTGACAGCCCTGGTAACCCTGGGGAGGAGGAGCAGGCATGGAAAGCCAACCTCAAGCACATGCCCTGAAGTCACTGGGCCACCAAGCCATATTTCAAGATTCCTGAGGCACCAGGTATGTGGGCAGAGAGAGACCAAACTCGGCCCGGGAAGCAGAGAGGCAGCACAGAGGCATCTCAGGCTAAGGCTGCTGCGAGGGACAGTGCTCTAGAACGGGACTGGCAGGGGACACTTTTTCTGCTGACGCAAAGCAGCATGCAATGCTGTCCAGGACACCAGACAGCCAGGCTTGGCCCTGGCTCAGCTTCTCTAAGTTGGCAGGAGCAGGACCATGATGACCAAACAAAACATAGTATACCAGATATTCAGAGGCAGGCAGGCAAGAGCCCTTCCCCCTCAGGGGGACGGGGGATGAGTCCTGGAGAGGAGCGGTAGCAATAGCAACTCCCACCATCCAGGGTACTGACTCCCCAGGCACACTGCACTAGCCATCGTTCAGGGACCCTTTGAGAGTGGCTCAAACCATAACACAGAGAGGGGAGCAGCCCCCCTCAGCCCTGAGTCTGAATCCATACAAGATCCTGGTACGCTTTCATCCCTGAAGAACTCACAGCTCTCAGGGGAAACCAAAGAAATTTGGGACTGCTGAAGAGAAGAGTCCCTCCCAGGACCACTGTGTGACAGGAAGTGTAGTGAGTGACAGGGGAGGCTGCACAGGTAAGAAAGAAGTAGGGTCATCCTGGGAACAGATAAGCCAATAAAACCCTGACGGATTCAATCTGGAGAAGAAAGGAAAAAAAAAAAATCCCAGTTGATCGCTGCTGCTGAGAGCTGCAACTTTTAAAGCCCCTCTGGCAAAAGGATCTTCAGACTCTTTTGCAAACCCCAACCACACAGCCAGGCAGCCAGCTCCCAGCCAGCAGCACAGAGTGCTTCTGCTGAGTAGGAGCAAACCCACAAACATCCAGCCAGACCTAACCCTCCCCTGCCTGCAGTCCACCCCTGCCTCTATGTCCTCACTGCAGCTGGAGATGGCATAGTTTATCAGGGCCACGCCGAGCCAGGAGCAGAGACCTCAGCCTCCAGCCTCAACATGGCAACGGGTGCTTACCCTTCGAGTCTTGTGTTTGTATCTGCAAACATGGAGACAATGAGGATGATACTCTTGGGAAGCTGGGATTCCTGGATGTGATGATGAGGGTCGGATTCTGGGCACAAAGCATGGAGGGCAGGGTCCATGTAAGCTGGCCCCTCTCCATCCTTCCTTCCTCTCAGCACCACATTCATTATACGTACACTATGACTCAGTGAGAGCTTATGAGTTTGGGAAGACAAAGGCATACGCACGTACAACCAACCACCAGTAATGAGTTCATGGAATGTCCTCTACTGTAGCACATCCATATCTGCTCGCCCAACTCATTCCCCCTCCTCCGACTGCTTGAAATTACTCACCTGGAAGTCTCTTTTTAGTAGGACCACTCTGTTTTACAATCCCATGAGGACACAAACCATGTGTTCTCCCCAAGAGAACGTTCCAGAGCCTACTGTTTAAATGGTGACCCGGTGCTATGTTTTTGCAGCCCCCACAAAAGCCTTTCTTCGGTGTCTCCTCTTTCATTTAGACTTCACATGGTTTGTCCCTTTTTCAGAAGCCCAGAGCAGTTCATCTGTATTTGTCACATAAGCTCATCAAAAGCATCTGTGTTTGTCACATGTGGAGGAGCCAGGGATGTAACGCACACCTATAACCCCAGGACTTGGGAGAAGGAGGCAGTAGTGAGTTCAAGGCCAGCCTGCACTACATGAGAGCCCGTCTCAAGGAAAGAATAAAAAAAGAAAAGAGGGGAAAGGAGAAACATCCCCAGTGCTGATCGGATTTTACCTTTATATCCCCACAATACGGAGTACCTGCTATGAAACCAGTATGACCCTGATTCCAAACCAGATAGACATCTTGATAGTTTTGATTTCATAAACCTTTATTTAACCCATACCTCGTCCTGGGCAGAAGAATTAACTCAAACAGGGTCGGAGAGCTAAATGTAAGAGCTAAAACTATAAAAGTTCTAGAAGAAAAATTGGAAGAAAATCCTGTTCATCTTAGGTTAAACAAGAATTCCTTAACTAGAGTATTCCCCACCTCCCCAATGTTGGATTTCATCAAAATTTAAAACATCTGCTCTCTGGAAGGCACTGGTATCAAAATAAAATACAAGCCACAGACTGCAAGGAAATATTTGCAGAAAGCATATCCAATAATGGATGTCTAGTCAGAATATATAAAGAACTCCTAAAATTTAATAAGACAGAAAACCAATTTTTTTTTAGTAGACAAAAGAACTGAACAGACATTGCATAAAGAATGAGCTACAGATGGCCAAAAAGCATGGGAAAAGAATGTTCAACGTCATTAGTCATCAGGGAAATGCAATTAGAATCACAGTGAGATTTCTATTATAAAAAAACTGACAATACAGAGCACTGGCTAGGATACATTGTAACTAACTCAGTGTAACTCCCGTGCACTGCTGGTGGAAACACTAGATGCGATTGCCACTTCGGAAAGCAATCTGTAGGTGCCTTACGAAGTTAAATAAGTACTTGGGGCCAGCAATCCCATGCCTACACATTTGGGCAAACAATCAAGATGCATGAAAGCGTGTCTACACAAAGACCTGCATAGGAACGTCTGTAACAGCATCATCCTTAACAGCTCAAACTGGGAAGCAATCCAAATGCTCATGAGCTGATGAATGGATACACATGCTATGGTACAGCCAAAGATGGCCCCATTCACGTGGTAAGTGTAAAGTCTACTCTATTAGTTTCTTTTTGCTACTATAACAAACAGCCACAAACTTATGGCTTAAAACACGACCAGGGTTTTATCTGGAAGGCCACATGGCCAATGTCAGCCTGATTTGACCAGGATCAAGGTGTCTGAGGGACTAGTTCCATGAGAGGATTCAGAAAAATCTGTCCCCTGATCTTATACAACTCCTAGAGACTCATGGCCCCTTTCTCCAAACAGCGATGCTGTGCCTTCCCATCCTCCACTTCCTTATGCTAGGAGGAACAGATGCTGGGTCAAAAGCACAGGAGCACAGCAAGCTGTGGAAACTCACAAGTCATTCCACATTTCCAAGTGGAGTAAACTGAAGACTAGGATGTTGCTCTGTGGCAGAGTGCTTGTCTAGCATGCCCGAGGGCCCGGGTTTGAATCCGGACACTGTTGAAAACAAAAGCCGGCCTATGGAGATGGCTGGGTGGTTAAGGAACCTGCTGAACAAACATTTGCATGTGAGTTTGCATCCCTAGCAGCTACATACAAGGCCAGGTATGGTACAGCGTGTCTGTAAAACCCTATGCTAGGGAGGTAGGGGCAGGGGACTCTGGCATCAAGGAGAGATATAATAATAATAATAATAATAATAATAATAATAATAATAATAATAACAACAACAACAATAGTAATAGTAGTAGTTAGTAGTAGTAGTAGTAGTAGTAGTAGTAGTAGTAGTAGTAGTAGGTGCTCCTGAACACGTGCATGTGCACACACATACATACATATACATACACACACACACACACACACACACACACACACACACACACAAAGAAAACACAAACAATAGCCAATAGAGAAGAATAAAATAAGATTCAAGGGACTCAAGTATTGCACAGTATGTCCAGGCTGTGATAAGTCGTAGACAATCCCAAGGTCTCTGAATCCAAGCACAGAGTTTTTCTGGTACACACAAGCTCTTTACTCTTCCCTGACTTAACGAGGAAGCCTCAAGGCTGCGTGGGCAGCACCACAAAGTCCCAGAGGCCAGCACTCCATCCACTCCCAAGGGCATGCCTTTCCTCTTGTGTACCGTGCCAGCACCAGCATAAATCTGGATCAGCATGTCCCTAAATTTCTCCGTCTCCCCACCCTGCAGCCGGCTGATCCCCAGCAACAATACAAAGAAAGTATAGGCTGGGGTTTGCGCCCTGCTCTATATTACCTGGCATTCATTCGCTTAGGCTGGTTTACTTGGCCTTCCTCGACATTGAGGCTAATGGTGCAGATATTATCAACCCTATCAAAAAGATAACTGGGTAGAAGCCTAGATCAGAATCTTACCCCAGCCCACTGACAGCGCAAGCGTGTGTCATCTTAGAGAACAGACCCCAGGCCACCTCCTAGCTACAGCAGAGCCTCTCATCTGCAAGAGGGAAAACCCGGGACCCTGCCCTGCCTACCTCACTGCCTACAAACGAAAAGGCAAGAAAAGGGGGAAAAAAAAGGAAAAAAGGGCTGGAGATGTGGTTCAGTGGTTCAGAACACTCAGTGTAGCAGCACACACCTTAATCCCAGCATCCAGGAAGCAGAAGTGGACAGATCTCTGAGTTCGAGGCCAGCCATAGCGAGTTTCAGGACATCCAGAGCTAAGTAGAGACTTAAAACAGCAAATAGCATTTGTTTTTCTTCTGGAGGACCCAAGCTCAGATCCCAGTACCCACATCAGCAGCTCGCAGCCACCTGTAACCCCAGGCCCAAGCTGCTCTGATGTCCTCTTTGACTCCATGAGATCCTACATGTATGTGACATGCGCATAAATAAAAGCAATAAAAGCAAATTTCATAAGAGAAAGAAAAGCACGTACAAGCACTTTGCAGACTTTAAGGTGCTTTTAACCAAAAAGGGGAGATGCTTCTGATTATCTTCTCAAGCAACGTCACTAATAGTCTCCAGAAGTGAATAGTCTCTCACTCTACCCATCATCGCTGAAGTTTCTCCTCCTGCCATCTTTAGCTCTAGTTAAAGCGGAGATAGCCTCCGCGACATCCTAACATGAATCGCAAGGTCAAATCATTAATGCCTGCCCCCAGCTTTACCTATTCTGAAATCAGGCCATTGCCCACACCACCCCTCCCCCAATCCCATCCTCAATCCTTCAGCAAGCAATCAGCCCCTCTTCAAGGCGACAGAGTGCTAGCTACCCGTCAGCCCTCATCCATTTGGTGTCTCTCCAATCAGACCAGCTGTGATGCTAACGTGTGATGCTATGGGACATCCCAGCCCCCTCTCAAGCCTCAAGACACCCGCTGGATAGAGGCAGGGATCCTCTGAGCTGTGCAGTCAAACTCTTCAGCTCCTCCACATGACAGCTCCACCCACACAGGCTAAGTGCCCCTCATTTCTTTTTTAGGGGATGTGGGTGCCCATGCTCCTGTGTGTGCATGAGTGCCGATATGTAGATGTGGAGGCTATAAGTCAACCTCCAGAGTCCTTCCTTGGAAAATGCCCAACTTGCTTCCTGAGACTAGTTCTCTCACTGAGACCTGGGGCCCACCATTTAAGCTAGACTGACTAGCCAATGAGTCCCCAGGATCCCCCAGTCTTCCGCTTCCAAGGAGCTTGGATTATAGCACATGGCACCTTTGTGCTGGGCGTTGAACACAGGTCCTCTTGCTTGAGCATGTCACTAACTGAGCTACCTACCCAGCACCAACCCCTTCCCACACCCTGTGCACTGACCACACTAGCTCTTCTCTTTCCTCTTTTTTGGTTATATCTAGTGTCAAAAGCAACTATTACATAAGCCTAAGCAGATGCTAGGTGAACCAAGAAATCACGATGCTTTTCTTAATATTTATATATATATAAATATATATTTATATATATATATAAATACACATACACATACACACACACACACTGTATCTGTCTTCAGACACACCAGAAGAGGGCATCAGATCTCATTACAGATGGTTGTGAGCCACCATGTGGTTGCTGGGATTTGAACTCAGAACCTCTGGAAGAGCAATCAGTACTCTTAACCACTGAGCCATCTCTCCAGCCCACAATGCTCCTTTCTTACATCAATTTTTAAAAGTCTAGCAGATAGAGGTGAGGATGTAGCTTGGTAGCAGGTGCTTACCCTAGCTCTAGGTTCCATACCCAACCCCCGGGGGTAAAAATTCAATGGATGTACAAATAAATATCTACCTGATTGCTGACAGGGGTTCTAATTTCTAAGCCACAAGAGTGTTAATAATGTGTTCTAATTTCTAAGCCACAGAAGTTAATAATGATGATTAATAGCTAATATATATCTATTTTACTTATTTTTTATGAACATTGTTGGTTGATTGGTTGGGGATGGTGGTATATGCATTCCAGGGACTCATGCAGGTAGAGGTCAGAGGACAACTTTCAGGAGTCAGTTCTCTCCTTCCACTGTGGAACCTGGGATCAAACCCAGGTCCTCAGAGTTGGCAGCAGGCTTAATATTCAATGAGCCAACTTGCTGGGCCTTAGGGCTGGCAAGACAGCGCAGTGAGTAAAGGCCCTTTCCCCAAAGCCTCAAGTGAGTTCCATCCTCCTACTCAGTGGAAGAAGACACACACTGTCTTCCGACAACACCCACGCTGTGTAGAAACACACACGACACCAATAGATAGAGTTGTGATAACAAGTAGAACTGGCCTGTACTTCATGCCACCCAGCTTAGTCAAAATGGAGTCTAGCATCCCAGCAAAGATTCTCAGGCTTCCAGAAGAAAGCATTGTGGGAAATCTTCAGGATGTCCGTGTAGTCAAGAGTCTCGGGATACACACACACACACACATGCAAAAAAAACTATAAATGAAAAAAGTCTGATTTGGAATTCATCAAAATTCTAGAATGCTTTTTCAAAGACATAGTTACAGATAGGGGCGTGGTTACACGATGGTGCAAATATGATTAATTATAATGCATTATGTAAATAACAAGATTAAAATATCTTTATTCTGTTTTTCATTTATAGGGAGCTTAGGACGGAACCCAGGGCAAGTGCTCTACCTCTGAGATGCCCTCCAATGTTACCTTTTACGATAACTTTTAAAGACACTTTAACACTGTAAAGAAGATATTTTTAAAATCAGGCCAACTAAAAGAAAGTAGTCTCTGTGTATGTATTATACACATACGCCTTAAACTTATGAGTAAGGAAAATAACATTATACACATACACGTAGGAAGTTCATATATATATATATATGTATGTATATGTATATGTGTATATATATATATTACATATATGTAGTATAGGCATGAACACATATATAGACTTAGGACCTATATATCCATAATATATAAAGAACTATGAGAGGCTGGCAAGATGGCTCAGTGGTTAAGAGCATTGACTGCTCTTCCAGAGGTCCTGAGTTCAACTCCCAGCAACCACATGGTGTCTTACCACCATCTGCAATAGGATCCGATGCCCTCTTCTGGTGTGTCTGAAGAGAGCTAGAGTATACTCATATAAATAAATAAACCTTTTAAAAAATAAGGTAAAATAAAGAACTGTGAGCCAAGTGTGACAGCTCGCGCCTTTAATCCCAGCACTCAGGAGGCAGAAGTAGAGTGGATCTCTGAGTTTGAGGTCAGTCTGATCTACAGAGCAAGTTCCAGGACAGCCAGGGCTACATAGAGAGACCTTGTTTCATGGAGGGTGGGAGGGGGATGAGAATTGTGGCAACTCAACCAGGTAAATGGGCCAATAAAAAGAATGGGCAAACATTTTAACAGACCTTCACAGAAGAAGACAGCATCGAATAAGCAAACGGATATGGTTAGCATCAGTGTGCCCATGCACGGCCGGGGCCATGCAAAATGCTGCAACCAGCCTGGGAAACGCTACAATAGTTGGAGGAAAACTAGCAGCAGGAGAGATGTTCAAAGTGCTCACTGCCTTTCTACAGAACAAGAGGAAGGCTAGATGGTTCACAACTGCTTGTCATTCCAGCCTCAGGGGATCTCCTGCTCTCTGTCTCTGCTGGCCTCTGTGGACACCCATGACTCCCACAGACCAAAAACATACACACAAATGAAAATAAATATTTCAAATAAAGAAACATGTACTAGTCACATGCCTGGGAAGTTCTGCTCCTAAGTATTCACTCCCACAGGAAGAGGGCAAGCATTCATTCTGATGAAAAAGGCTCGCGCATAGATGCTGTCCCAACTTAAACCGTACTATTCCAAAGCTGGAAACAGACCACCTATCTGTTGGCTGCAGAACTTGTAAAAATTGTGGTGAGTGGATTAAAAAGTGCCAGTGTGTTACACTCTGAGATGTTCCCAGCAATAAAAGTTACCAATATACAACAAGGAATGCAAAAGTCTTAGAGAAGAGGAGGCTAGGTGAAACGAACTAGATTCAGAAGGATGCACGTTATATGAGTCTGCTTATGTGTAATTTTAGATCCAGAAAAGCCCATCTATGGTGACATAAAGAAATCAATGGTTGCCTGAGGATAGAGGTAGAGCGGACTGCAAAGAGGCACAAGATAACTTTTTACGATTCTAAAATATCCTATAATGGTTACAGATGGAACGTAAATACATCTTTCAAACTCCTAGAGGATGTAGGTTAAAGTACATTCTACTGGATGTAAACTGTAACGGTATAATATTGGTTCGAAACCATTTTGTGCGGCTAGGCACAACAATGCACGTATGGCATCCCAGAACTTGGCTAATCTTGCCTATGCCGTGGTAAAGACTAGCCTAGACTCCCTGAGTCCTTTTCTAAGAAAAGAAAAAGAAAAAGAAAGTCCTCACTTTGGCAACACATAAACTAAAATTGGAGCAATACAGAGATTAGAATGGCCTTGAACAAGGTAAAAATGCTTGTCATGTGTATGACAGATGTCTATATCCTCAATATATAAAGATCTTCAGAAGTTGCTATGAAGAGCACTAAGACTTTGGTAAATAAATAAGTAGACAATGCAGAACTCAATA
This sequence comes from Rattus rattus, assembly GCF_011064425.1. Taxonomy (NCBI): domain Eukaryota; kingdom Metazoa; phylum Chordata; class Mammalia; order Rodentia; family Muridae; genus Rattus; species Rattus rattus. The sequence goes on from NC_046160.1 coordinate 97,523,149, forward strand.
ACCAAACCACAAGACCCATATAAAGATAAACAAGAGAGATAGGACCAGTGAGATGCTCAGCAGGTAAAGGCATTCTCCACCAAGCCCGACAACCGAGTTTAAGCTTTAGAGCCCACACCGTTCGAGCCAAACAGACCCCTGCACGTTGCCCTCGACTCTAATGCATGTGTGTGCACATTCATACACACAGAGGAATGAATAAAAGAATAAAAACTTTTCAGAGACTGGGCCCTGTGCCTTGCCTGGGCAGCACAGTAGAGCTAACCCTGGTGGTAAAGGGGGTTGGCTGACCCTGCCTCTCATCTCCCCTGAGGTAGCATGGGCACAGGAGACATGTCCACTACCACCCCTTGCCCCAAGCCTCCTGCAGCAGGCAGGAGAGCTGGTCACGAGAGTGGAGAGCTGCCCCTCGCCACTCTGGAGAAAGGGCTTTGCTCCTCACCTGGGCTGTACAGTAGAGCTAGCGCTGGTAACTAAGGCATGTGTCAGCCCCCAAGGATGTTAGAGCAGGGGAGCTGACCCTGCCCCTCTCCAGCTGCAGCACTGAGTGACCAAGCTGGGGCAGCGCTGGAGAGCTCCACCCTGGTGGTGCATCCCCAGGAGAGCAACAGGTTACCAACTCGGCTACCTCCCAGGCCCAGAACCAGGGCTGTAAGCTGGCCCATCCCAACATCTACCTGATCTACCCTCTGCGGAGTATGAAAGGGCTAGCCTTGTGACCCAAAGCTGCAGGATCTCCTTGACACAGGGTATCCAAGAGGAGTCCCATTGGGGATCCAGTACTGATAGTGTAGCAGAAGCCAGCGTCCTCAGAACAGACCAATGACTCATTGCCATGAACATTTGCAAGTAAAGATGTGTAGACAAAACAGTATATGATACGCTGCAGCTACCATGACAATGTTTCGGGTTTCTTCTTTTTTAATTTAATTTTATTTTATTTGTGGGGGAGGATGAAAGGGTAGAAAGTGGATATAAAGGGATGAGGAAATTTGTGGGAATGGGTGTGTGATGTGAAATTCACAAAGATTCAATAAAAAGTTTTAAAAAAACTTTAAGGAATCAAGGATAGTAGCTAACTAAAAAAAAAAAAAATGAAGACAGTAAATCACTGTTTCACATACCATATCAGCACACCTTTGTTTCCGTTTTGGTGAAAACGTTAGTGGCAGGCACAGACATGGACACTCAGGTGTGGTGTGAGAATGTAAATTTTATATTCTAGGCAGACTACGAGTCAGCAGTAAGGTCCAGAGCCTTCACACCTGTGGTAGTTTAAGTGAGAAATGTCCCTCAAATAGACGAACACATGGTCTCCAGTTGGTGGCACTGTTCGGGAAGGTTCGAGAGGTGTGGCCTTGCTGGAGGAAGTCCGTCACTGGAGATGAGCTTTACGAGTATTGGCCTCACCTTATTGCCAGCTCTCTCTGCTCTGTGCTTGCTGGTAACCTATGATCCCTCAGCTTCCTGCTTCTGTGGCCAAGCTGGCTACTTGCTGCCATGCCTCCCTGTGGTGATGGACTCATGGCTCTGGAGCCATAAGCCCAAATACAAACTCTCTCTTCTACAAATTCTCTTTGTCATTGCACTTTATCACATTAATAGAAAATTAATAATACAACAATTTTCAGAATAGTTAAGCCGATTCAAGGAAGCTATGCTAAGGAATTATTTTTTTAAAAAAATGAATCCATCAAAAGAGGATATTTAGGGACAAGGAGGAAGTCTAGGTGAATGTTTCCCATCCAAGCATGAAGAAAAACTTCATTCCTTTCTCCAGCCAAAGCCAGGAATGGTCGGGAACTCTTGTAATCCCAGAGCTGGGGAGTGGAAGTGAGCAGATCCCCAGGGCTCACTGGCCAGCTACTCTAGCCAACTCAGTCAGCTCCGGTTTCACTGAGAGACTCTCTCTCAAAGTAGAGAAAGATAGAAGACACCTAATGTCGACTTCTGGTCTCCGTGTGCAGAGACGTGCAGCAGAAATGTACATGACTCAAGTTTCGTTACTGACTCATTTATACCAACGAGAAACTATTTAGAGGGCTGGAGAGATGGCTAAGCATTTAAGAGTTCTGCCTACTCTTTGAAAGGATCCAGGTTCAGTTCCCAGCACCCACATAGAGACTCACGACCTCCTACCTGTCCCAGAAGATCAGGTACCCTCTTTGGGCCTCCATGGTCACCAGAAACCCATGTGGTATACAGACATACATGAAGACAAAATATTCACTTAAATTTTTTTCAATTAAAATACAAATAAGTGATCTAAAATAAACCATCAGGAAAACAGTCAGAGATCAATATTTGTCCAAGGACATAACAAAGAATAACATGACAGTTATCTTTCAATTCACTCAGCTCATATTACATACAAAGTTCAGATATAAGTGAGAAGTCCAGGTGACTTTACATGTATGAGTTAAACAAGGACACACATGGCTTAATATGTATGGGGAAAGCCTATTCATTGTTTTCCAGAGGTAAGAATTGAAAATCATCTAAATGCCTATCAAGATATGTGAGATTAAATAAATTGCATAAGCACACTTGAAATAACTTATTTAAAGTAACTTATTTACAGGTTGGGATTATATCTCACAGAGCCCTTCTCTACCCAGCATATTCAAAGCCTTGGATTCGAACCACTGGTACTGCAAATAAAGAGGCGTGGGGCTGTGGGTATAACTATCAACTAAAAAGAAAACAAGGTGCACTGTGGGAAGGGGAGAGAGGAAGGGAGGCACTATGGGAGTGCCAGTAGCCTCCAAGTATACTGTGTGCCTCGGTGAAAATGGCTTTATATCATGCGTCATAATAAAACTAAAATATGAAAGATATAGTCCAGGACACTTGGAAAAGTAACTTTTGAGTGGAGAAAAAAATAAACTAAGTAAAAATTTATAACCTTAGGACACTACCAGAAAAAAAGAAAATGAAAACGAAGTCACACAACTCTGGACACAGAGACAAGGGGAAGAGGGAGCTGGGGGGGGGGGTGCCATAAAGAAATCTGATATTTGAAATACTTATAAACGTCTGTTGTGTTGCTTTTTGTTTTTATGTGTTCAAATGAGGTGCCCTATGTGGCTGGATACAGGTATTCCCAGGAGCCACAGGCTATTAAAGAAATATTCCAGCACCAGGGGTGGGATGCTTCCCTATCAAGTCAGTCAGGGAGGTCCCAGAGGCCCAAAACAATACAGGAAGTTGTCACTGCTTTTAGCTCCATGCCAGAACTAGTAGGAAAGACCCTATTACCTAATTACCTATTACCGAAGACACCACAGGCCTTGATTACAGGACACGAGGATTTCAGGTTGGACCTGTGTTGGAAGCTTCCTCCTTTCTGGCTAGCCCTCGGAGGTATGCAGACTCCTGGGAGAGAATCCCCAAGAAGAAGAATCTTATTCAGCTATGGTCTCTCTGTGCAATAACACTGACTGACCAAGCATGACGAATCAATGTACATCAGTGGCAAGCCTGTTATGGGGTTGAACAACTGCTTCCTGCCTGGTTAGATTTGATACCTAATTTGCAGGACAAAATTCATATCTGAGATCACCAATCCAGTCAAAAGCCTGAGGCTGGGGAGATCACAGGCTACTTTTTTTGTTTTGGCTAAACTGACATGATGTGCCCATCAAATCACCCTCTAAATAACCGTTTAGTCCATAAAGAAGTGCTGCTGCCCATGTTGGCCAGAGAAGCTCGTTTTTTTGGTAATGGTACTGAGAACAAGTACCTGGCGAGTGACGAGTCATAAATGGTCTATCACTTCCTCCACACTCAGGGAGCGTTGCAGAGGAAGGGGCAGAAAGAATTTAAGAGGAAGAGGAAGGGAGTTAATGCTAAGTATAACTCAGCCTTTTGTCTGCAGAATAGAAACTCTTCTATCAATACCCTGCTATCTTCAAAAACAAGCTGTGACCTTTACAGCTGTTCTGAAGGGAAAGCCTTTGGAGGCTGGGGGGCAGATCATAGCTATAAACCCAACCCAGAGAAAAGGGGAAATAAGACAAGGATGGGGCTGCCACCTGCCTGTCCACACCTCCAGTACAAGCTCCAGATCCCCAACATGGCCTCTCAGCTTCCCAGAATCCTTTGCTCTCATGAGGCTAGAAGCTTCACTCCAGAGGCCTCCCCGTTCCTCATAAAATTCAAGTTAGCTAGGAAAAGAGAAATCGGGGAAGGTTTTTAACTCACAAGTCTGCAGCCGGGATTTCAAAGTGACACCTAAGCCAGGATGGTAGGCATAAGCCCGAAATCTCAGGATTTGGAACTGAGCCCCAGAGTGGCAGCAGGAGGATTGCCAAGCTCAAACGACATAAAGAGTTCAAGGCCAACCTGAGTTAGGTATTGTGAAACCCTGTCTCCAAACAACCAAAAGAGAAAGTACAACTACTATCATTCTATCTCTGCTCACCTCGAATCACCCGCATCACTGACACAGCCCCCTACAAACCTGAAAATCAGGGTCTCCTGTCTTCCGAGATTAGAGATGTAAGGCCAGAAAGACTATTTCCCAATGCCAGAAGAAAACTCTAAAGGACAGGAAAGTGGGAGAAAAGGGAGGCCTCGTTCCAGCATGCAAGGACGTGAGTCTCTGTCGCTATCTCAGCTCTTACCATTCCCAGCTGGCCTGGCCAACATCCAAAGAGACTCCAGGCTGGGGAGCCCACGAATGTGAGCCTGAGATAAGCCGGGCAGCCAGGGGGACACTTGCCCAGGGTTATGTATGGGCTGTTGTGGGCTGACACGAACTAGGGGAATCTTAGGTTCCCCGGGCATTTTCTGCATTTCCTGCTCCCAGGATTAAGAATCCTCTCTTGCTTCCTCCCTCCCCCTGGACTGTCACTCTGCGGTTGCCTTGTGAACACGGGAAAAGTGAGGCATGTGCGTTTGGTTTGGGGTTTGGTTTTTAACGTAAGTGATAAAATCCCGTGGACCTTGTGTACTAGTATATAGTAAAACAGAGTAAGAAGCACCCTTTATCTATGAAACAGCCACCTAGTGGCCCATATTTCAAAAGCTAGAAAAGGGCCAACGTCTAGGCCAGGCCCCCAGCTGGAAACAGCCTTTAGGAGCCCAGAAAATGCTCTGCTTCCTTCCAGCAAGGGGGGAACTGAGCCCTAAGGGGAGCCGCAATGTGCTGCACCTGGTCAGAAAGAAGAGGTAATTCCTGCACATCAAAGAAGGCTTTAGGGGAGATGGCGAAATGCCTTATGGGAGCCCAGGTATCCCACAGCCGATGCTAATCTCCTCTGACCAACTCCAGGCATCCCTCAGTTTGTCCTGTGAACCCTCCGAGGACAGTAAACTCCAGCACAAGTGGCACTCAGGAGGCCTGAAAGAAAGGAATGTCTTCCCCGTCAGCCTTGCCTGAGGCTCGACGCCTGGAAAAATTCCTGGGATGACTTGGTGTTGTCTGGGATGGCTCTGGAGCCATCCTGGCTGGAAGAAAAGTGTGGTTTTGAACAAAGGCTGCCAGGACCAGTCTTGGCGACTTAGGGACACTCTCAGGGCTCAGTATGTCTGCCTTCGCCACCTGCTAGCTTAGCCTGGATCTCCCTGTTTGGGGAAAACCCCTAAGATTCGTGCCCTCCGTGAAGCAGTCCTGGTGACCTCATTCTGAACTGACGCCATGCTCCTGATGCTCCCCCATGGCGTTCTCATGCACGCATGTCCTCCTGCCTCTCCATGTCATTAGCGTCATTCCCCTGGAGACAGAAACTCTCTCGGTGACCGAGAACCAGGTCACACAGGCTTTGCTTTTTTCCTTTTCAGTTTTTTGTTGGAGGGTGGGGTGCTCATGTATTGGCACTCATCCTTGCTTATGAGTGGGGGGCACACATATGTGTATGTGCTCACACATACGGAAGCCCGAGGTTAATGTCAGGGTGATGATCCTCAATAGCTTTTCTCTCTTATTCATTGAGGCAGATTCGATCAAATCCAAAGCTCGCGGCCATCAGCAGTCTCTGTAGCTAGCTTGCTCTTAGGATCCCATCTCCACCTTCGGAGGCTGGAATTGTACATAGATCCAAAAGAAAGCACTTTAACCCCAGGCCCCATACATGATTTTTTTTGACCAATCCCCTCCCAGTTATCAGCCTTTCCTCAAATAAAACACCTGTTGAACCGAACACACAGATCCGGGAGCAGCAGCCTGGTGTCGGCAGGCTCTCGGGAGGCCTACTTCCATTCAGTCCTGAGCTTGGGAGTACCTGATATCAGCCAAGCCCAGGCAGTCTCCCTCACACCGCTGTAGCTGACTGGTTAAAGTGAACAGCATCTCTCCAGCACCTCTCTTCCCTGCTGAGAAACAGAAAACCTTATAGGCTCTCTAGGCAAGAAGCAGACCCTACAGAGTAGACAGCCTCCATCCCCTGGAGAGCCACACCCTCAAGGGGGCATGTGGGGGACACGGCTGAAGACGTGGTCCAGTGGCTAAGATCACTGCTGCTCTTCTGGGGGATACGAGTTCAGTTCCCAGCAACTACATGGGGTGACTCACAAGCGCCTGCAACTCCCAGCTCCACGGAATCCAGTGCCTCTGGTACCTACACATGGCAGACATCACACACACACACACACACACACAGAAATAAATCTTAAAAAATAAAAGACGCATGGAAGAGTCAGATAGGTTGGAATGTATAACGGTTTCCAGGCCCAACCCACCCAGTAGAAACTATGCACTGTACCCAAGGGACACTAAGGAGCTGATAACTCGTGTGTGGTGTGTGTGTGTGTGTGTGTGTGTGTGTGTGTGTGTGTGTGTGTGTGTGTGTGTTCTCAGAAGTCATCTCTTATAGGTAGAAGACTTGGTCATGGCAGTGGGAGGATTAGCTGGAGGTCGTGAGAAATGTCTGCTCTGTCTGGAGATCAATAAGTGCAAATTACTTGAGAATCTGGGGTGTCCGGGAACAGCTCCGCTATGAAAGACAAATACAGATGGTGGTGTGAGTGAGAGGGACGGGGCAGGCTAGGGACAGCCATTTATCTCAGAGGTCTCTTCCCACACCAGAATTGTAGGTTTCTAATCTGAACCTCCCCTGCCAACAACTTGAAAAAGTTGCCGGAGCTCAGGGACATTTGGAGAGAAAGTTGAATCGCACTGTCAGATAATAAACCAAGAAGAAATTCTGAAGTCAAAACAAGGGATAAATTTTCCTTATCTCTCTAAGACATGCATCAAAGCGGCTCAGAGCTGTCTGCCCAGCCTGGGAAGATGATAATGGTTTTTAATGGCCTGTAAACAACAGCACCGGCCTGTGTAATAAAATTTAACCAATTAATCCTTTAGGCTTCCTCCCTGCCTTCTGCTGGCCCACACACTTTATGAAGGCAGTGGGGTAGCCCTCCATGGGGGGAGGGGGGAGGGAGAGAGGATGGGGTCTAAACAACAAGGGAGTTAGTTCAAAGACTCAAAGTCTCTGAGTCAGTATCCAGAGAATGTGGGGTGACTGTGAAGCTGTCCAGAGAAAAGGTCCAGGAAAACATGGCGCCCCAAGGAACCAGAGGCAAATGTCACTCTTACTCAATGAGCTCATTCATTCAGTGAGCACACGTGCAAGACACCTGCAAAGGCAAACGCAGACCAGGAAAGCACCTGTCCTCCATGGAACAGCCTGGGGGTGCACTGGGAGTAAGACTCCATTCTTACTGGGAGCTGCCATGTGGATCAGTGGTGGAGCATGTGCTTAGCGTATGTGAGAAGACACATTCTACAGCCACAAGAGACAGACAGACAGACAGACAGACAGACAGACAGGGGGATACACATCAGACTGTGTCAGACTGTAGCACCTTTGCCTCATTCCATCGGCTGAGTTTAAGGAACATGCCAGGCATGGAAACATGCTGGTAGTCTCGGAGCTGGGGAAGCATTAACAGCCAGGGCCTGGGCTACCCGGGATTCCTAGAGTTGTCCAGGTGCCGTAGGCCAAATGAGAGCCTATCTCACAAAACGAGACAAGGTAACTGCTTCTGAGGTAGAACACCACCACGCACATGCACATAAAGCATGCACACACACACACACACACACACACACACACACCAAGGAAGCATAGTCACACTACTGCTCGTAAACGTTGGGTACAGATAACGTTTACAAAGGGCTAGAGTCCCGTTATCTTTGCTTCCTCTTTCTCAAGTGTACTCTGTACCATTTGGGATGACTGGGGCCGAGAGAAATCAGAAAACAAAGGAATCAGAGGAAGGGGCCAGAAGATGGAACGCAGCAGATAGGAAAGCCAAGCCCCTCTGTCCCACTACAGCTCTCTCTACCTGCACCCCTAGTTCTGCAAAACAAATGGCCCTGTAATTACTGGGACCTCTGCTGGGTCCACCACTCCCACAGGTCATGTTGCCTCCTGCACCTTTGAGGCATAGTTTTCTTCTTTGGTTTTCTTCTGTTTCCGTCCTTTTTGATTGTCCAAAATCATACAAAACAACACTGCACTGAGATAATCTTGAGTCACGTGTTTTACTTTCCGTGGTTTTGAAGTATGTGCACACATGTGTGTCTGTGTGAGGAGGTGCACATGAGCGCAGGCGACCATGGACTCCAGAAGCAGTTGTTGGATCCTCTGGAGCTGGAGTTACAGCCAATCGCTCGGGAGCTTTTAATGTGGCTGCTGGGAACTACACTCCAGTCTTCTGCAAGAGCAGCGCACGCTGAACCATCTCTCTGGCCCCGTGTGTTTTATTTTTTGAAGTAGGGTCTCATATAAGCCAGGCTGGTCCCTGGTCTTAGACTTATGATTTCTGCTTCTGCTTCCAGAGTGCTGGGATTATAAGCATGTCCTTCATGAAGAAATGGTGGTGGTGGTGGTGGTGGTGGTGGTGGTGGTGGTGGTGGTGGTGGTGGTGGTGGTGGTGGTGATGGAGTGTGTGTGTGTGTGTGTGTGTGTGTGTGTGTGTGTGTGCGCGCGCGCGCGTGTGTGTGTGTGTGTTCAGTATACAACTATTCAGAGTCAAATCTCAGCCAAGTACAGTGGCGCACACCTTTTGTCGCAGTACTCAAGAGGCAGAGGCAAGTGGATCTCCATGAGTTCGAGGCAAGCTTGGTTTACCTAGCAAGTTCCAGGACAGCCAAAGCTACATAAGAGAGATCTTGTCTCCAAATTTAAAAAAATAAAAAAAAAAAAAATTGAACTCAGGTCATTAGGCTTGACAGCAGGAGTCTCTGCCCACTGAACTACAGTGTCAGCCCCACCCTAAGGTTTTCTATAGTATTGGGGATGAAAGCCAGGGCTTAGGAGTTCCAGGTAGGCATTCTCCACTTAGCTACTCCAGCTCGAAATCTCTTTCTCCATTTGTTTTCTATTCAACAAACCACAACTGGTCATCCGCCACTCGCTAAGCACCCAGCTGAGTATGGAGTCTCCAAGGCAGAACCAGTAAGTGTAGGCTCTGCCTCTCCACAAGGCTCCCAGACCACCTGCAAATAAAAGAGAAAAGGGGACTCTGTCTCCAGAGCCTGGGGCAACTCCTAGAGATAATGCATAGAAGTATGCACAAGTATGAATTAATTAATTTGATTTTGCCAGGGGAAAAAAAAATGGAGACACCAGGTCAGCCCACAGTTCATGCTTTGAAAGGAGTGAGCCATCTATGTGTGCAGACCGTGGGTGAACGCCGCTGAAGCTGGGAAGTGACTGAGAGACAGGCTGCCCAGACCACAGAACTCGGTGCAGAACTAGGACTTCACTCACTGTGCGATGAGGAAACCTCAAAGCCTATAAGCAGAGGTCAGCTGAGCTCAGATCTGTATGTTAAGAAAAGCGTTCCTGCTGCTGGGTGGAAGCCTGCTCTGGAATGTGGAGAAACCCGGCCAACTTCACAACAATTTCCAAATCAACAGGACTGGGGCCCGCCAGAGGGAAGAGGGAAAGGAGGTATCAGAGACGGTGGCCACACTCCATCTTGACGACCCTCATCCAAGATAGAAACCAGTGAGAAAGTAAGAGGCAGAAACCATGTATGTCACACTCAGGATCATATAAGCTACTAGGTAAATGGAGCACTAGGAGTTCAAGACCAGCCTCAACTACATAAATTCAAGGCCAACCTGGTCTACTTGAAACTATCTTAAAAAAAAAAAATTTATGGAGAAGCAAGAGGAAATTGGGAAGGAAGGAGGAAGGGAAGAAAGGAGAAAGGAAGGAAGGAAGGAAGGAAGGAAGGAAGGAAGGAAGGAAGGAAGGAGAAAAGCAGAAAGCTCTGTTGGTAGTGTTTGCCCAGCATAATGAGAGCCTGTGTCATGCACTACATAAACCTAATCCAGTGGTACACACCTATAAAAAAAAAAACCATTACTGGGGAGGTGGAGTCAGGAGAACCAGAAATTCAAGGTCATCGTCAACTATATAGCAAGTTCACAAGTTAGCCTGGGCTACATTAGACTGTTCCCAAAAAAAAAAAGAAGAAGAAGAAGGAAGGAAGGGGAAAAAAAGGAACACAGAGAGAGACACAGAGAAACAAAGAAAAAGTAGAGAGAGGGAGAGGGAGGGAGGAAACAAGGAAGGGAAGAGACCCCTTGACCTGTAACCTTCCTTTGCCTGGATTTCCTGTCCCCTCCTTGACACTGGTTCAACCATTATGTCGTTGAAGATTGTCAAAATCCCGCCTTCGTCTCTCCTAAGCCTTGGCCAGTCCTAGGCAATGAGTAACCAGTAAGCGCTTGTTATTAACTCGGACTCCAGAGCCCTGGAGAACTCCTCACCTTAGTCACCACCCTCGTTGGCCATGTGAGGCGCTCCCTTTCTTCAATCCTCGATAGGCAGTTTTTTTGTTTTTTTATAGAATTTCTAGAACAAATAATTCCTAGATGTTTGGGTTGCACAATCCAAGAAAATTTTAACAACAGAAAAAAGCAGAGCGATCAAGGATAAAAGTCTTGCCAACTTTTTTTTTTTAACACCATTGTTCCTTCAACAAGAGGCGATCTGTGGCTGCAGCAAGCAGACGGTTGGACAGTTGCATCTATCGCTAAGTGAAATAAGCCAGCCGCAGAAAGACACACACCACGGATTCTTGCTCATCTGGGGCAGCTAAAGAATCACCCTTGAGTAGAACAATGGTCCCTGGAAGTTAAGACAAAGGATGAGGGGAAAGAACACACAAACTGAAGGCTAGAAACCATCGTACAGTTGGGTAAACAGGCTTTAATGTTCGACAGCATAAGGTCACCATTAAAATGCTTGCTGCAGTTCATGAACCTGCTAAGGTTTTTATTTTATATGTATAAGTGTTTGCCTGTGTGCATGTATGTGCGCCATGCGTGTGCCTGATGCCTGCAAAGGTCGGAAGATCTCCTAAAACCAGAGTTCCTGTGAGCTGTCACGTGGGTGCTGGGAATATAGCCTGGACCACTCTGCATGGTCAGCAAGTGCTCTTCCCAATGAGTCATCTCTCCAGCTCACGCTAAACTACACTTTTCTAAAGAACTAGAAGAGTTCAAGTGCCGGAGAGATTTTTAATCCAAAACCGGGGTTTCTACCCCACCTTTGACCATTCGGTTCCCGGATAAAAGACACACAATTTGTATTGTTTACCGTAAGGCTTAAACAGCACAAGGGCTGGCCGGATGTCTGCCCTCTATGCTATTAGAATCTACTTTCCTAGCGTTGGCCCCAAGTTATTACTATGTTTCATCTGGGCTGTGCACAGCTCCAACTGGCCAACCCTCAGGGCCATGTTTTTATGACTTGCCTAACCCATGGCAACTCTCCCTCCTCCTTCACCTTCTTCTCACTCCCTCATGGTTCTCCTAGTGACCCCCCAGCCCCAGGAACCCTAAACCCCATCTATGTCTCTTCTGCCCAGCTATTGGCTGTCGGCATCTTTATTTACCAATCAGAAATAACTTGGGGGTGGGGTCACATAGCATCACATGGGTCTGTTTATCAATGTGAAGAAATGATAAGTGTTCTTGAAGGGGGTAGAGAGGCTAATTACCAACATTTGATAACTATTCACTATATCCATATATTGAATTATCACACAGAACTTTATAAATATATAGAGTCATCAGGTCAACAAAAATGTCTGCTGATGAAATAACATTTTGGTCAACCTCAAAGCCCACCCCAAGCAACATATGCCCTCTCCTCAGCTGAGGACATCTCCTCAGCTTTCCACACAACTGGGGATGCTAAGCATGCAAATGTATGGGCCTATGGGGGCCATTCTCATTCAAACCGCCACATGCAGAGAGCAACTGAGGAAGACGTCTGATATCAACCTCTGCCATACATGCATGTAGGAGCCCACACACACTCGTATGAACGTGTACACACACATATCTCACGTAAGAATGCACACGTATATACACATGCACATACGCGCAGGAAAGGACATGTGATGCTATATTTCTCCCAGATCAGAAATATAATTTTAAGATTAATGATAATCCTAATTAAATCAACTCCCAGCCAGGGGAAGGAGGCAGCTGTTCTGTGTCCCGGAACAGAGTGAGTAGCATCTCTGGCCCCCGCATTCACCCACCAATGTCACCTCCTGGCTGTAACAACCAAAACACTACCTTAGGCATTCCCAAATATCCCTTCGAGGAAAGGTGCTCCAGCTGGGGCTCGCTCAGCTACACAACCCAAACCCCATCAGAAACCGTCATTAAGTGGGATCAGCCTACTACCTTTGGGGACAGACCCAGAGGCTGGGGACATAGGATTTGAACTCACACTCATCATTAGCTGACCTTGAACGGGGCCTGTCAGTCACCCTCCCCCGTCAGGTGGCTTACATCTTCTAGAAAGGATTAAATGATACAGACAGAAGAGGAGGCACAATTGTTCCATTTCTATGGCTTCTTCCCCACAGAGCCCAGTGCGGGGTACCTAGTAATAATAGCTTCCCTAATCCAAGACTTGTCAAAGCCAGACGTGGTGACACAGAGTTGTTATCAATCCTAGCAGTCCTGGAGGCTGAGACAGGAAGATCACCAGAGTCTGAGGCTAGCCTGAATTACACAGCGAGTTCAAGGCCAGCCAGAACTATACAGCAAAAGACTTGGATAAAAGGACCTCGCATATAATACAGCAGGCATCCCATAAACATTTATTGAATGAATAATGAATGTCCAATCACCCTGCTCTCACCGGTCCCTTTCCTCAAGCCTGACACACCTAAGTTCTCTTCTCCTTTACCAGAACATTCTCCAGTTCTACTTGTAGGAATTAAACCCGTAAAAAGAGTCTGACCAGTCTAGGTAGGGACCCTGTCAGAAGCTTCTTGCAAACAGTACCAATACCCAACTCCCTGAGGACAACTCTCACCCCATCTATGATGGCGAAGCCTTTCTGAAAGTCACTTTTTAAGGGAAGCAGTCACTTGTACCATCAACATCTCCTGGTTGCTGTTTTCCTGAGATGTGAAACCTGGAGGTCAGCCAGGGACAGCCTGTGGAGGTGGCAAAATCCTTGAACAAAGTAGCTATAAAAGGGCGTGGGGGGAAGCAAGACAAACGACAAATGGAAGAGGAAAACAAAAGTGACCTCAAAGAACCATGCGGTTGGGGGGAGGGGGGGTCAGTGAGCCCTCTGAGCTGTTACTGGAATGTGAAGAGGGTCAGAGTTCCAGCTGCATGGCTGTCCCCCTCCAACAGACAGGCTCCACCTCAGCTCTATAGGGGGGCGGGGGCGGGGGCGGGATGCATCTTGTTACTAACCAGATGTGGTCCTGGCTACAGCCCAGTCAGCAATAAATTTCCCAGGTTCGTCTCACAAGCACATTAAGTATCCTCTGACACTCTCCCAAAGGAGTGAGGTATTTTTTTGGCCATCATGGGGCCACAGGACGTTGAGTACAGGGAGAAGCCTTCAAGAGCAGGTGATTTAAGCCCTTACTATTTAAATGGAGACACTGAGGTTTTTGCCAAGTGTTCTGCAGTTGGGCAGTATTGAGCCAAGAAGTCAAGCCTTGGGGTTCTGTGTGAGGCTTGAAAACGTGCCCAGAACAGGAAGGGGTGCTGTATGCTAATCTCACACTTCCTGCAAAGGGGTGTGATCACACCCAAAGCTTCTCTGGAGGGGAGGATTAACCCCACTCCAAGGGGCCCTGTCCCCTACACAGTAGGAGAGGATGATCCTTCCCACAGTAGCTACTTCCCTCTGCATCCCAGGTCACCTGTCCTGTCTGTCTCATGCCACCTATCTTCTGCAGGCTGTGTGCTACAATGAGCAAAACATGAAAAGAACAACAAAGACTATTCTGGGAGTGGTGCGTGTGTCTGTGTGTGTGCGTGTGTCTGCATGCGTGTGCCTCTGTGTGTGTCTGCATGCATACATGTGTCTGCATGTTTACCTGTGTGTGCACTCACTCATGCATTCCTAAGCAGGAGAGAGGAGAGAGAAAATGTGACAAGGAGCTAGAAGATAGTAAGTCTGAGAGAGCAGGGGTGGGCAGCACTCATTACAATAGTCTCACAACTTCCCAAAAGTTTCTAAGTAAAAATAAGAGGTGGGGGAGGACTAAAACAACAATTTAAGGTAAATTAATTGAAAAAAGAAAAACTATATGGAAAATAGTTAGGATTCACTCCTTACATTATATTTATCTCTGTCTAGACCAATGGTTCTCAACCTTCCTCGTGCTGAGACCCTTTAACACAGTTCTTCATGTTGTGCTGACCTCCAACCATAAAATTGTTTCGATGAAACCTCATAACTGTAATTTTGCTACTGCTATGAATCATAATGTAAATATCTGACATGCAGGACATCTAATATGTGACTCCAGTGAAAGGGTTGTTTGACCCCCCAAAGGGGTAATGACCCACGGGTGAGAACTACTGACCTAGGAACTACCATACTCTGAAAAGGACACCCCAGAGGTCCTAAAGAAGTACGTGGTGTTGGTGTTTACAGAAGTCAGTAGCTGTGGCAACCTTGAGGTTCAAGTCTAATTTCAAGTATGTTTTACTCATCAGTTCCCAGACTACCCATACACTTCATAGGTCATATAATATCAATAAAATGCTAGTTTGACTTTGATTCCATTTGGAAAGTTTTTCACATAAGGAAATTGTTGAAACAAATCCATACCCAATCCACAGTCACCAGGTTCTCTCTCCAAAGTCGCCACAGTGGGTCTAAAAGCCAACCCTGAAAATCTATCCCCAGCCACATCCATGAAATTCATGCCAGCTCACAGCCGTTCATGTACAGCAGCTGAGGGACAAGCAACCATTCAAGAGGCCCCATGGAATTCCTGCAAGTTTCAGTAGGGACAAAGAGAAAACACTTAGAGAAATATGTTTTCAGAAGGAGATCGTAGCCACATTTGCAGTATGGTTATCAAAGAGGCTACAAGGTCGCCCTCAGGCAATGGAATCATGGCAGAGGTTGAAGATGACAGTGATCAGATCAAGCAGAGAATGGGTGGCTGAGTGGGAGAAGCTCAAAGTTAGAGAATCTAGTTAGAATGAAAAAGAGCCCGCCTGTGTTAGTCAGAGAATGAGGACAGAGCTGCAGACAAGAAAAAGCGCACTAGGTCAGGACTTGGTGGGTAGATATGACTCAAAGGAAGAATCCATGAAGACTTCAACTGGCTGATCGAGTAGATCAGTGGCTCTCAACCTGTGGGTCAAGACCCCTTTAGGGGGTCCAACAACACTTTCACAGGGTCACTTTCTAAGACCATCAGAAAACACATATTTATATTACAACTCAGAACAGTAGCAAAATTAGGTATAAAGTAACGGGAAAACTATTTTATGGTTGGGAGTCACCACAACATGAGGAATGGCACTACTGGGCATTAGGATGGTTGAGAAACACTGAGGTAGATGCTGATGGGACACACAAGAGGTGGTCAAGGCTTGGCAGTGGGATGTGCTAAGTCATGAACATGCTGAGGGTTCAGTTGTATGTATGTATGTATGTATGTATGTATGTATGTATGTATGTATACATAGAGAGTTCCAAAGAGGGTCGGATATGTACATGTAGGAATGACCCATATGCATATAGTGAACACACCATGAACACAGAGCAGGTTAGCTGGGAACCCAGGCAAAGTCGGGTGAGGAAGAGGAGGTTCCAGGTACATCTGAGCAATCAAAAAGGCAAAGTCTAAAGCCTGTTTTCAAGTGACTCTCCTTCCCCACATGTTGGTGACGCCATGTTGGAGTGTGGGTGGGTGTGAAGGACAATGATACATTTCAATAAACTCATTTCTCAATGACCAAAAAGACAAATAACCCAGCTCGAAAAGGGGCAAAAGATTTGAATGGACATTTATCTAAAGAAGACAGACAAAATGGCTAGTGGGTACATGGGGAGATACTCATCATCCCTGGTCATTAGGGAAATGCTAATCAAAACCGTAGTGAAGGGGCTGAAGAAACGGCTCAGCAGTTAAGAACACTGGCTGCTCTTCCAGAGGACACAGGTTCAAATCCCAGCACCCACATAACAGCTCAAAACTGTCTGAAACTCTAGTCCTACAAGATCTAATCCTCCGCTTCTGGCCTCCATGGACACTACACCAGGCATAGTACACAGACATACATGAAGGCAAAACATTCATATATGTTGTGGTTTGCCCTGGAGTTATCTGTATTTTGATGCTAATTCCACTGCCCCAAGGACAGGTGCCTAGTCACGTACTCAGGACTCAGGTGACTTCACCAGAACCTTCTCCCCATTGAATTTGTAAAATACAGGTGAGGGGCAGGTACAGGATAGAAGGAGGCCTGTCACTGGAGGAGAATGAAGGATGGGCGGGAGAGAAGTTTGAAGGAAGAGGAGGAGACTGGAATGGAAAGGAGGAAGAGACAGGAGAGAGAGGGAGAGAAGCCGTTGCAGGACAATATGGCAGATGACGTTAAGATCCCACGCTGTACCTTTACAGATTGTTACAAATGTTTTTAAGGGATGGATGTGTATGGGGTTTTGTATGTTTAGGTAGGCAATTGTATCTTATCAATTGGGTCAAAGGTTATTGTGTTGTGTGGTCTTTAATGTATAGATTTAAGTGTAAGGGACTGTGGGGCAGCTGGTCTGGGCCACCATGGAGTTGGGATGTGTGTTTCTGGCATGGAAACCTGCCTTGGGAACTAGATGGGTAGAGAGATTGCTGACGGCAGAGAGAGACCTTTGGCAGTGTGATATGTGACGGAGCAGAGCAGGTGAGAGGCTTTGCTGAGAATTAAGATACCCAGCAGATATCTTGGAGCACTGTGGTGCCGGATCTAGTGGGGGATAAAAGACAACCATACTTTTTTTATTTTTTATATTTTTACAATACATATACATAAAAGTAAGTAAATAAATACATATATGTATGTGTGCACATATACATATACATGTACATATACATATACATGTACATATACATATACTATACCATAGTGAGATACTACTTCATATGCACGAGGATGGGTACATTCAGAAGGGCAGACTGGGGCTGGACAGACAGCTCAGCCAGTAAGAGCTCTTGCTGTGCAAGTCTGAGGGCCTGAGTTCAGATCTCCAGCACCCACGAAAACAACCTGGGCGTAGTGAAGACACCATGCACTTCAGACGCAGGGCCCACAGACCCTGAGCTGGAACTGGCCTGAAAGCCCGCTCCCTGCAGACTTTCATGGTACCAGAGGGCACCACATAAGCTTTCAAAGGAGGTGGAAAACTAACATTCCTACCCACCTGCAATGCCTATAAGCCACATCCACACCCAGCATGGCACAATGATCATAAGGAGGCAGTGATGGTACACATACCTTGGCATACCAGCAGTTCTCTATCGGACCTAAGCCATGCTCGGCAAGAGGGAGACCCATGCCTGATGCTGGAAACCTATGACTTCTCAGTGCTCGAAGTCATGGTTACGGGAGGAACATCTATAACCACTAAGTTACTAAATGAACATAGTCCCCAACAATAATCAATAAACATTGTCCTTATGCCTACAGATATGATCTCCACCCCTCATCCAGGAAATGGAGACCAATAAAAAAAAATCACAACCAAATGTGGAGTTGCAGAGCCCATCTTTAAAACACTTCCCCACCTAAGGCTCAGGGAACATTCTGGAAGAAGAGACAGAAAGTTGTAAGGGTCTGAGGATCAGGGATTTTGGTGTGAGATTGTGTCACCTCGTAATGTCAGAAGCTACACCCATATAGTCTCACCAACGTGGCTGCCCAAACATGAGCTAAACAAGGAGGACACCAGTGCCACCGTGGGTGGGGGAAAGCCACGAGGCCTCAACCCTACACAAAGAACTCCAGGCACCAGAGGAAATCTGGGAGTGGGAGAAGTGCTGTTCCCCATAGAAGAGTGGACAGATTGCTTATCCTATACCAAATGGTCATCTCTGGAACATGCATGCAGTAACGTTATATAAACCAAGCAGGCTATATTTAAAAGTGTATGTTTGTATGTACATATCTGTATACAATATCAGTTCATGGGAAAAGAGGCCATGAATTTGAAGGAGAGCAGGGAAGAGTTTCTGGGAGGGTTCGGAGGGAGGAAGGAGGGGAGAAATGTAATTATAATCTCAAGAATAAAAAAGCTGGGTGTGGCCACAGCACCTGTAATGCCAGTCTGGAGGGGATAGAGAAGGGGATCAGCAGGCCTTGGTGGCTGCCAGTTTAGCTGAAAAAAAGATGGCAGGATCTGGATACAGTCAAAGTACAGAGAAAGACCCTAACCGAAGGGAATGGGGTAGAGAAGAAAGCAATAGAAAAAAGACAGAGTATCCTCCTCTGGCCTTTGCATGGGCGTAAGTATGCACACCTATACATACAACACAAGCTCGTGCGCACACACACATGTGCACACATATGTGAATATATATGTAGAGAGAACACACACATTTGAATATGTACATAAATAACACATGCACATACATATATGCATATATACTTCACATATATTTATACTTTATATACATATACTTTAAATATATGCTTCACATATATACATGTATATATATATGCATATATATACATATATACACACACACATATATGACTCACACACAAGGGCAGACAATCACAAGTGTCAGCAGAGTGTCAGTGTTAGGGGAACTAGACTTTCCTTGTAATGAGAGGTGGAACAGATACCAAAGGAAACAAGCAGCCCCTCAAAGAGTTATACACGGGGTTGTTACGTGACTCAGCGATTCTTCACCTAGATGTTAATCAGTAGAATTGACAGCATATCTTTTCAGCCATGTGATGGCACAAGCCTATAACCCTAGCACTCAGGGGCTATCATAGGAGGATTGAACTCAAGGCCAGCCTGGACTATATATTGAATTCCAGACCAGTCAAAGGTGACCTCAACCCAAAAGGAAAATATGGGGCTGGAGGGATGACACAGAGGAAGGGCCCAGCACTCACATGGTGGCTTACGACTGCCTATAACTCCAGCTCCAGGGGGTTCAATGGCCCCTTCTGGCCTCTACAGGCTACTGTATGTACATAGTATACACACACACACACACACACACACACACACACACACACACACACGGGAGGGAGCATGCCCACAGAAGAGATGTATACACAAATGTTCATTTTGTATCATCATTCAGAAGAGCCAACAAATAGAAACATTCCCAATCTCCACCAATGAAGGGACTTGTAACATGTGATTCCTCACAACAGAATATCCCACCATAAAAAGTGAAGTATTTCCACATGCCACAATATGGTTGAACACTGAAAACATAATGCTAAGGGGAAGAAGACGGACATAAAAGGTCACACGTGTTGGGAGATTTCGTTTATATGAAATACCCAGAATAGAGGAGCTCACAGTGACAGTAAATTAGTGGTCACTGGGGCTCCAGGGACTGGAGAATGAGGACGTGAATGCTGGCTCCACAATACCGTGATCATTCAGAACTATGAGCTTGGTTGTGAATTTTAATATCAGTCAATAAATTAAATAATAAGTTCACATTACAAAGTTACCCATAGGCAAAAGGAAATGGGACGGGGGAAGCGGGGAGGGGGTCCTTAGACACCCATTGTGTAAAACCTGAAGCCAGCTCTGAAGGTGTCCCTTAAACGGCTTCCCAAACCCAAAGTTAAGGCAGGAGGCTCCGCAGAAGAAAAGAAGCTGGAACATCCAGACTCTTGACCAACCCCCTTCCAAAACCCCAAAATGCCAGAATTCAGAAACCTAAACAAGCAGCTTTGATTGTCACCAACAGGCCTGACCTGGGCACAGTCGTGCCCTGGGCAGAGGAGA
Organism: Rattus rattus; assembly: GCF_011064425.1. Taxonomy (NCBI): domain Eukaryota; kingdom Metazoa; phylum Chordata; class Mammalia; order Rodentia; family Muridae; genus Rattus; species Rattus rattus. Next base: position 97,543,383 of record NC_046160.1, read on the forward strand.
GAACAGGCACAGCATTACTAACCCCGCAGTCCACGCCCCTTAGTCAACTCTTCAACACCTAAATTTTGCTCTGTGCTCGAGGAGCACCTGTCTGAGGGGACATTCACCATGGCATCCTCGTGCCTAAGGAGCCACTTGACCCACTGTCTCTCTTGGTATGGGAAACTAGAGGCTTTGAAATTAGTAGAACTTACGTGGTTTGGATCCAGCTCAACACCACCTTTGTGGCAGACCTCCAGAGAGAACAGGCAAGGAGCAGGAGGCCAGCAGTACATTTATGAAAGGAGGTTGGAGGCCCTGGGAAGGAGGAGCTGGAGACACAGCTCAGGAACTCTTAGAGAATTCCATACACCTTCCACTCTCCAGCAACACATCCCTGCTCTCTCGCCCTGCCCCATCTCTCTGGCCACGCCTCCAGTGCCATGGAGGATAGGAGATGGGCAGAAAACCAGTGCTTGGAGGTGGCATTCACCACCCCTAGGAGATTGTCAGAGCAGGGAGGCCAGTCTGGAGACAAAGTCCAGGCCTCGGCCTGTTGTGGCTGTTGGGTAAGAGGCCCATCCTCCATCCCACAGCACTCCTGCCTGTCCAAAGTGAGAAGGTGAACAGAGAAACTCAGCCCTCCCTTGGGTTCTGACCACCTTGTGGGGAGATTATGATGGTCCTGCCGTTGCCATGCCAACGGTGATATCATTCCTTTCATCATTCCATGCGGGTGGATTTTTTTTTCCCTTTTCCTTAAAGGACATCCTTTTACCAGCGTCTGCCTGGGGACCTACCAAGAGGTCAGCCCTCATCATCCCTGGCTCCAGGTAAACCATGCTGTCTAGACTGTGAAGTCCTCATGGGAGCGACTCCCGGGATACAGGCAGGCGCTGCCCCCAGGCTGGCTGATCCACTAAATGGAAGGAGAACCAACAAAATGTTTTCAGCTCCTCCTATCAGACAGCAGGGAGAACAGGGATGTGGCCAGGCCTAGGTTGGTCTCATAGGACAGGTGAAGCTGCTTTCTAAGAAAAATAAAGGCAAAGAAGAATAAAGATGGGAGATGTGGATCCCACACTTGAGTCCACACAGGGTTGGGGATTTAGCTCAGTGGTAGAGCGCTTGCCAAGGCCCTGGGTTGGTCCTCAGCTCCGGAAAAAAAAAAAAAGAGTCCACAGAGGAGTGCAGAAGATGAGAAGAAAATCCGTTCCCAGGTAACAGCAGAGGAGTGCAGAAGATGAGAAGAAAATCGTTCCCAGATAACAGGTATCATGCTGTCCACCCCTAGAGTTGGGGTTCCCACAGGGAAAGTATGTCCTTGCCTTCCTACCGTACACCAGGCACTGAGAGGCTGCCCGAGACCCAGTCCCAGCCCTTAAGGAGCTCACAATGTCCGTGTTCACAAAGACAATGACAACAATGACTCATTGACAAGAACTTGAGCCTCCAGGCAGATAAACCCAGGCTCTAGAAAACCAGTTTGTCTCTGGCCAGGAGGCTCGGCCTACAACTTAGAGGCGAAGAACAAGGGTTCCGGCCCTGGGCAGGTAGACCTCATCCTAAACCTTCAGGTGGGGCCCACAGCCTGTAACACACCTCCCCGTTCTCTCCCCTTCCGGAGGTCTTTGGGGACGCTTGCAGAGAGCAAAGGAAGGCAGCGGGCGGCGGGCAGCAGCTCTGGTTCCAGCTGGCGGAATCTCACCAGGGAAAAGGTGGCCATCTGCCACAGAGTGGGCAGAGGGGCCCGGCCCGGCATCCCTGCAGCCAGCTAACCTCTTCAATACAGTTAACTTTCACAGAACGATCCTGTCCCTGGAAGCCCATTGTTAAAAGTTCAGCGCCTTGTAGGAAAGGGTGGTCTTCTCATCACACCGGAAACTTCCGGATTTAAAGAACAAAGTGGCTGTCACCAGAGTCACTGGCAGTGCAGTTTAGTCGAAACCTGCCACACAGACCTGGCCTTGCCTTTCTATCGTATTGTAGTACATCATTTGCAACCTTAGAAACACAGACAGACAGGTGTTATATGTGGGGGGTGGGGTAATATGGGCATGTATATGCAGGTATATAATCTATACATAATCTTTTAATGGCTAGGAGGACAAAAGTCATATTCCCTCTTCATGTATAAAGAATAAATGAAAAGAAAAAGAAAATAGAAGGGGCCATCCCTGGTGACATCATTTTGCAGAACTGTGACTTTGACCTCCCTTTGGGACACTTTTGCCGGCAACAAATGTTCGCTTCAATTTGCTCTAAAGTCCGTCACCAGGCGACCCAACAGGCCACCCCTCTTAGTTCTTCGGAGGCTGGTGAGGTGGAGGAATGGCAAACAGGGGTAGAAGACAGAGCCTCGAGAGCCAGGCCCTTGTTACTTACTACCCAGGTAGCTGCTGAGATGATTCTGGTCCAGATGTCACACTCAGTAATTCTGCACTCCGTTTTAATGAGCATCTGTTCTCACCTATCCTAAGGCAGGACAATGAGCTGCCCTACTTTGCTGGGCAGCCTGCTCCCCTGGGAACAAAGTCTCCCGAGTGGCTATGTGCATACACTCACACACACCTGGACTAGGCCAGCAAGTGCCCACAGGAAGCAGCTACAGGGCGGTGACTTCAATGGTTTCAATTGCAAAATACTCCTGGGAGCGAGGGTCCTGAAGACCTCTCAGCTAAGAGACTGACCCTCCTGTGGCTGCAATAACAGGTCACTAAAAGGCCGGGGGCTCCCCAGACAAGCAGAGCTGGAACTCAGTCTCAGCATCGCTGACACAGTGTGGAGTTCAGTGACTCGAAGTTGCTTCTCCGCATCTGTAAAATGGGGGTAAAAACAGTTCACTTTGAAACCTCAGCAGACTGTCAGCCCACACCATGTGCTTCAAGGGGACAGCTGTAGTTACTGCTCTGCCAAGCACAGCAGCACGTCTGTGCCCAGCCACCCGCTTCTCATTGGTGACTTTGACTTTCGACAACGCGTGCAGTGTGTGTGTGTGTGTGTGTGTGTGTGTGTGTGTGGTGTGTGTGTGTGTGTGTGTGTGTGTGTGGTGTGTGTGTGTATTGGTGTGTGTGTGTGTGAGTGTGTGTGTGTGTGTGTGTGTGTAAATGCTTCTACTTTGGTGCCCAGCCCTTGACTTTCCTTGGCTATCTGGCCTAGGAGCTCAGAGTCTTGCTTTTTCCTTTGATTACCTTCATTCACACACATGTATTTATGCATTTCTTTATGAAAAAACATGCACAGATAATTTATTTAAATGGTATTATATTCGTATGCTATTTCCCTTCACTCCCAAATAAGCATCTTCAACGCCGCTTACCAGGGAGCTCACAGCCACAGTTTGGGTATTTATTTATTTATCTATCTATCCATCTATCTATCTATCTATCTATCTATCTATCTATCTATCTATCTCTTATATACACAGTGTAATGCCTGAATATATGCCTGCACATCAGAAGAGGGCACCAGATCTCATTACAGATGGTTGTGAGCCACCATGTGGTTGCTGGGAATTGAACTCAGGACCTCTAAAAGAACAATCAGTGCTCTTAACTACTGAGTAATCTCTCCAGCCCCCATAGTTTGGTTCTTAAGTGAGTCTCTTAAAAGCTGAGGTATTAAACCCAGCAGTGGTGGCACATACCTTTAATCCCAGCACTTGGGAGGCAGAGGCCTGAGTTCGAGGTCAACCTGGTCTACAGAGCAAGTTCCAAGACAGCCAAGGTTATTTCATAGAGAAATCATCTTGAAAGAAAGAGAGAGGGGGAGGAAGAAGAAGAAGAAAGGGATGAGGAAGAAGAGAAGAGAAAGAAGAGGAGAGAGAGAGAGAGAGAGAGAGAGAGAGAGAGAGAGAAAACTGAGGTATTAAAGGCTTGGTCTCAAGTCCACAGTACTATAGGGGTGTAGTAAAGCCTTTAAGAGTTGGGAGGCAGTTAAATCACTAGAGGATGCCCTGAAGGGGGTCTTAGAATTCACTTCTCTTTCTTTCAATGTTAGGTAAGTGTTTTACACTGAGCCACATCTGCAGACCCTTTCCCCCTCAACTTACTTTGGGACCATGAAATAAAACATTTCCTCTCAGTTAGAGAAAAGACTGAAGGAGCTGAAAGGGTTTGCAACCCCATAGGAAGAACAACAATATCAACCAACCAGACCTCACCAGAGCTCCCAGGGACTAAACCACCGACCAATGAGTACACATGGAGGGGGGCTGGAGAGCTGGCTCAGTGGTTAAGAGCACCGACTGCTCTTCCAGAGGTCCTGAGTTCAATTCCCAGCAACCACATGGTGGCTCACAACCATCTGTATGGGGATCCGATGCCCTCTTCTGGTGTGAACTAAGACAGCAACAGTGTACTCACAAGAGTACACATGGAGGGACCCGTGACTCCAGCCACATCTGTAGCAGAGGATGGCATTGTCCATCAACAATAGGAGGAAAAACCTTTGGGTCTGTGAAGGCTTGTTTCCCCAACGTAGGGTAATGCCAGGGCGTTGTGGTTGAAGTAGGTAGGTAGGAATGGGAGCATCCTCATAGAAACTGGGGAAAGTGAGAGGGGGTGTGGGAGGGGAGGAAAGGGAATAACATTTGAAATGTAAATACGTAAAATATTCAAGAAAAATAAAATTTAAAAAATGAATTCTTTGATAATTACAAAAAGTTTCCTCCCCAACGTGCTCCTACCATATATAATATACTACCCCACACCACAGTTTCAAAGCCATGGGGCCAGTAGGTCTTGGGCTGAAACATTAAAAACTGTAAACTAAAACATCTCTTTATAACAGAACCCTGACCAATAAACATACGGTGTTAACCTAGGTTTCCTCTAGGTTGAATATTGTTTAACAAGTATTATACACACTCCTTCCCCTTTTTATATTTCTACTAATTGTAATTTTATAGATATATAAAATCCTTTTACTGGATCTGTTGTGAGTCAGGGTAGGAAAGGACCACAGTTCCTGAACCATTCACTTACTGATAACCATCCGTTCTGCTCTGATTCTTGGCTACTAGAGTGAAAAAGGAGGAGTCTTAGTTAGGGTTTCCATGGTTATGAACAGACACCATGACCAAGGCGACTCTTATAAAGGACAACATTTTATGATGGGGCTGGCTTACAGTTCAGAGGTTCAGCCCACTATTGTCATGGTGGGACGCATGGTGGTATGCAGGCAAACATGGTGCTGGAGAGATAGCTAAGACTTCTAGATCTAGATCAGCGGGCAGCAAGAAGACAGAACTACTAGGTCTAGCTTGGGCATTTGAAACTCCAAACCCCCCACCCAGTGACACACTTCCTCCAACAAGTCCACACCTATCCAAGAAGACCACACTTCCTAATGCTACTCCCAAAGCATTCAAATATGACTTTATAGGGGTCAGTCTTAATCAAACCACCACAGGAAGTAAGTTCTTCAATGCGTCCCTTCTAAAAACTGGTTTTTGTTTGTTTGGGCAGGCCCTTGTGTAGCCCGGGCTAGCCTCAAAGTTGATATGTAGCTGAAGATGGCCTCGAACTTCTGATCTTCCTGCCTCTACCTTCTAAATACTAGGATCACAGGCATGCTCCGCCATGCCCAGTTTATACAGTATTTGTACAGGGATCGCACCTAAGAAGGCTTCATCCAAACAGCATTTTCTAAATAGACCAAACAAGACGAACCCTCAACAGGAGGTGACAACGAGCTGGTAAAACATATATACCTTCTCTTCAGTTCCACTTAGAAAAGACACCCCCTCTTACAAGAGAGAGTCTGACTTCCGAACAGCGGTATCTTCCAAGGTCGTCCTGGGTCAGAGAAACTGCAAGTCCTTAACTTCCTGTCTTTTCCAGAATCCTGATGTGTAGACTGGGTCCATGATAACGAATCCCTCAAACCGCCCTCTGCAGCTAAACCCTGGTTTGCATCAAAAACCTCTCAGGCGATTAGCAATGGTTGCTACAGCGCACAGCAACAGACTGTACGCCTTTTGCTCCTGCTTACCTTAAAAAAAAAAAAAAAAAAAGTGCCAGAGTTGGAGAAATGGCTCGGCAGTCAAGAGCATTGCTGCTGGTCCAGAGGACCCAGGTTCAATTTCCACCACCCACATGGCTGTTCATAACTGTCTGTCCTGTTCTCAAGGATCTACCCAATGCCCTTTACTTGTCCTCCACAGACACCAGGTACACACGAGGGGCTCAGGCATACAGGTGGGCAAAACACCCATATACATAAAGTATTTTTTAAAAAACTATAAGTTTTTAGAGTGAGAGGAAAAAGACATGATTGTTTTATATGGCAATCAAAGACATGAGTGACTGGGGACCGGATCAACACCAACCAAATGGAAGGAGATGGAAAAGATTCATTATAAAGTTCTAGCAGGGCAAACTTGGTAGTCGTCAATGATCCGGTAACAGCTAATGCTCTATGACAGGTTTGCATGGGCCAGGCATTTCTATAAGAGCTCACATATCCTGTCTCTGTCTATGAGGTTGGTACTGATGTATTTCCCATCATACAATCTGGAATGAGGATCCAGAGACAGTGAGTAAATGGTCCAGAGGGGCACGGCTGCAGAGTGACAGAGCTGGGCATGGTCCCTAGTCTGTACTCTTGTTTTGTAACAGGTATTTATTATATGTGGTCCTGTGCTGGGTACTCTGCTGGTGCAGAGTCAATTGGGGGAGGGGGCACGAAATACTGCTGTGGGAGTTAAAAGGATGAGATTCACAGAGGCATCCAGGATCTCACTTTAAATACAAAGTTAGACAATGGCCTCTCTCTTCCTGGATTTGAAATCAGTCTCGTTCTCTCATTGACGCTGTTCTGTTTGGACACAGAAGGCTTCAGGTGTAAATACCCCTGATACCTCCCCACCCCTGGCTCAAGAGACTGAGAGTTGGAGGGAAAATACCAGGTGCCCCAGACATTGAAACATGAAGGTTATAGAGCAGTATGACAAAGTTCATGGCACACAATAAACACACATTCAAACTCAAACCCAGTGGACAGTAACTGTGAGTGTCAGAATCATCAGGCATCTTTTTTCATATTAATTCAGGATAAGGTATGGGCCAGGCACTCATGTGCGCCTGGCACCTTCTGATGAAGTTTTCTGACTGTGCATAAAATCCAGAGCAGAGATGAGGTCGGCATCTCATTTGAGACTCTCTGGATGCAAGGCCCAACTTCAACCAGCTCCCACAGGCAACCACAGACTCTTCATATGCCTTAAGGAAAGGAGAATAAACTAGTCTGACCCAGGCTCTCGGTTGCTATGACTACACCACACTATCCACTATCCTGTAGAAATGGAGATGGATGGAGTCTTAAACATATGAACACCTTCCAACCCACACCGCCGCCTCTCATCTTTGACCCACTTCCTGGAAACCGACAAGAGGCTGAAATCACACCTGTTGCAATGTGGCACAGAACAGAACTTTCTAGAAGAGTCTGAAATCCAGTTCCAAGGTACCAAATGCCTCAGACCACAGAGGGTGAGATGATTGCCTACTCCAAAAAGAGAAGAAAGTCCTCTCCAGGCTCCTGCATGGCTTTACTGGCCACCACCCATTTTACTTAGACGCGCTAAATGCATCTCAGAATTCAAAATTCTTTCTCTTTTTGTTGCAACCCCATCATCTGCTGCAGACTACATTTCCCAGCATCTCTTGCAGCTAGATGTGGTCATGTGACTAAATTCCAACCAATAGCATGGGAATTACTCCTCAAAGACAAGCAGCTTGCCTTGGATTTCTCCACCACCTACCTTCCACAACCTGAGACAGACTTAAGGGCGCAAAACAAAGACTCCTGCTTGCCAATCTGATGTCCTTGCCTTAGGACTTACTTGACAGATAAATCCTGTCTTAGCCATTCTATTTGGGGATCTCTTTGTCATAGCAGCTTAGCTATATATGCTAGCTTCAGCATCTACGTACTCCAGGGTTGGCAAAGGCTCAGTAGGTAAAAATACTTGTTTCTCAGGCCTACTGACCTAAGTTCAATCTCAAGAACTCAGGATGAAAGGACAGTACTGACTTCCAAAAGTGGTTAACACACACACACACACACACACACACACACACACACACACACACACACACGGCTAAACTAGACCTTGAACTCAGTCTCCTGTCAGTTCTCTTCTGGGACAATGGTACTTACGTGTTACAGCGTAACCTGTGCTACAATAGTGACACAGTTAGCTGAGGTTACTGCTTGTCTCATGAGCTCAGTCTGAGGACATACTATGTGCTAGGCTCTCAGGTCCATCTATTCCTTGTAACAACCCTAGAAGGTAGGCAAATTATCCCATCCAATCCCCCACAATGACCCTCCAAAGGTCAGTAATTGGTCCAGCAGCAAGGCTAGTAAAGAGAGAGAATCCAAACCCACATTCTCCGAACCCACACTGACTCTCTTCTTTACCTCAAGCTGCCCTATGTCTCTTTGTGTATGACTGGCTTCGATTCCTAACTACAAGGACAAATTTGGAGGGCTGGGCCAAGTTCTGTGTTTATCCCAGTAGATGCCCAGAGCTGTTTCTCATGACTGTGACTCTCTTCCTCTGTACATGGCTAGCAGGGATGTGCACACCCACCAGGCTACATGAGGGCAAAGGATAAACAGCCTTGGCTCTAAGTCCATGCCAGCTCACTCCCGCCCTCTTCTCCAGAGCTTGTCCTACAGCATCCCTGACCTCTGCACCCTACCTGCCCCCACTGCCACCCACAGTGTGCACACTTCCCCCTCAGCTGTCCCTGGATTTCCTACTGGCCTTACAGCAATCCTCACTGAAGCCTACAGAGGCGGGACATGCTGATCTAGCCTGCTGACAGTATAGTCTAAGTTTCCAATTCCTCTCTCACTCATCCTGGTCCTCACGGCTATATTCTTTATCCACAAGAGATCTTTCTTCTTTATGCCCTGGACTTGCAAAGTCAAGTCAATGGCCCAATAGAGAAGTCTTACCCAGGCCTGACAAACCTAAGGGGAGAAGTCAATATGGCCTCCAGATTTGTGTCCTGTGGTCTACGTATGCTTTTTAAAGAACTTGTTCATTATATTTGAAGGTGTCAGAGTTCAGGGCGTGGCAGAGTCCTTGTCTAGCGTGCATACATCCCTGAGCTCAGTACTATAAGCAAGAAATAGTCTTGTCAGATATGAGAGTAGGCACTGGAATGCCTGCACTCCAAAGCCAGCAGGAGAGCTAATGAGATTGTTCAGCAGTGAAAAGCACTGGCTACTCTTCCAGGGGACCCAGGTTCAATTCCCAGCTTCCATATGGCAGCTCACAATCATCTGCAACTCCAGGAGATCCGATCCTCTTCTGGCTTCTGCAGGCACCAAGCATGCACATGGTACACAGACATACGTGCAAGTAAAACACGCATACGCATAAAATAATTTTTAATGATTTTTATCATGTGCATTGGTGTTTTGCTGTATGTATGTATTATGTATGCATGTATGTATGTGTGACGGTGTCAAATCACTTGGAGCTGGATTATTGACAGTTGTGAGCTGCCATGTGGATGCTGGGAATTGAACCAAGGACCTCTGGAAGAGCAGCCAGTGCTCTCAACCACTGGGCCATCTCTCCAGTTAAAGGCGAAAACAAGATCATAAATTCCAGGCCAGCCTGGGCTAAATTGCAAGTTCCTAACTAGCCTGACCTTAGCGATATCCTGTTAAAAATAAGAGTAATGTTTAAAAAAAAAAAGTTGTTGGAAGTTTGTGTACACAAATTCCGATTTCAAACCTGTGGAGAGCTCTGCAGCTCTGACAACACTGGGCTCCCCTCCCCCAGGGGGTAAAGGTTGCTCTTGAATTTGGGCATCCCATCAGGCTAAGGGACCCTCCTGGTCCCTTCTGCTTTGCTACCTTCTCCCCCTTCTCCCGTGAAGACAACCCTTCTTTCTGCAGGGCCTGCCTGAGCCTCTGGGCTTTGAGTCTGCAACCCCTGCACTAAACTGAGAAGGGAAGAGAAGTTAGTCCTCCTGCTCTCCAAGGTGGCGTCAAGGGCAAGCCCATGCTGGCTATCAGCAGACAAGTTTCATCAAGCGCTTGATGGCCCGGGCCCTGTACAGGGCTGGACACGAGACAGAGGCTGAAATGTGGATCCTTTGAGCCATCCACGGCAAGGCTGCAAAGTCGTGGGTGTGTATAGGGCACACAGTGGGCATACAGTGAGCCACAGTGACCACACAGTAGGCACACAGTGGGTACTTCTTTGAGAAACACGTCTTCTACTGTGTACCCTGATAATCTGACACTCCTCACCTCCCTCCGAGATTTGCTCTTTCCCAAATCTGCTGTTCAGCTTATGTTCCCTCGACCTGCTAAGGGGTGACCTTTCTAGAAAGCTAATCCCTTCTCAGCCTGAATCCTTGATTGTGACTACTCACCCAAGCGTACTCACACATGCGCTGCTAGGTAAACGCTCCTCCTTCTCCTTAACTTGCAGACAGGTAACAACATTTGCCCAAGCGGGGGAACCAAAAGCTGGCAGTCCCACTGCCCTATCTTACCCTGAGCAGGTAGCCTCAGTGGAATAAGATCCAGATTGCCAGATCTTCAAGTAGCCAGGAGTACCAGAGAGGAAGAACGGTCTACTAATGAGACCTGTGCTGAAGAGCAAGCCCTGAAATGCTAGAAAGGCTCTCTGAGATCAGGTGCCAGACAGTTGATCCAAACACCAGGAAGGAGGCTACTTTCTGGCCAACCCACTGGAAGGCTCAGCCTTGGGTGCTCTAACCCTCCTTGTACCCTGGTGCCATCCAAAGCCTTGAGAACGGACTCCAATGTGCTTAGCACGTTCAGATGCAGTCTTCTCTTCTATGGTCACAATACAACTGCTGGAGAGATGGCTCAGCGGTTAAGAGCACTGACTACTCTTCCAGAGGTCCTGAGTTCAAATCCCAGCAACCACACACAACCGTCTGTAATTGGATCTGATGCCGTCTTTTGGTGTGTCTGAAGACAGCTACAGTGTACTCATATACAATACAACTAAGACTGCCATTGATCTATTTTAATTCTGATTGGTGTGGTCTCCAAAATAGACCTTTTTTTTTTTTTTTTTTTAAGTCTTGCTTTTTGGAGACAAAGTCTCGTGTAGCCCAGACCAACATCCACCCCAGCTATGTAGTCAAGAGTGACCTAGAACTCCTGACCCTCATCCAAGTGCGGACGACCGTGCCAGGCCAAACCCTTCGTTTCTTAACTCACACTGCATTATCTGGATCTTCCCAATAAGTAGTTCACCAGTTCCTTTTCTTCCGTTTACAAAGAATTCATTGAGACGGAAACACTTATCTTGAAGCAGGGTGTCATCCCTGCCTCCCTGAGCCACATGAAATTAACATATCAATGGCCTCACAGAGGGACTGCTTTGAGAGGTGGCAGATTATAACTCCTCTTGCCCCTGACACTTAGAAAGCTTTTTAAAAAGAGAGGGAAGAGAACAGTTTCCAAATGAGAAAATGTCACAGATGGCCACAAACTAACTTCCCTGGGGATGATCATTTTGATGATAATATTCTTTCTCCTGGTTAAAAACAAAACAAAAAACAAAAAACCAAGATGATGGATCATGTCCACCTGAGGATTTCTTCCTCCCCGCTGGAGCGCTCACCCTTATACCACGGGCAATGAGAAAAGGAGGTGCTCAGGAAGGTGACAGGACAGCTCATTCTGCACCTCCACTGACCAGACCTGGCACCAGCCAGAACAAGGGAGGGAGAGCTTTGAGGACAGCCTAGGGACTTGATAGATTCTCTCTCTCCTATCTCTCTCCTCTCTTCAAAGCAAAGAGCAGACATCAATTAATCCTCAAAAGATGCTTTCAAGGCAAACATCATCCCTTTTGGAGCCCAGCAAGGGAAATCAGGTAGTTGGAGGGAGGACAGAGGAGGGGACAAAAGGAGCTCCGAGCTCTGGGCCCCAGACCTGGTCCTCTGGAGAGACTCAGGTTTCAGAAAAAGAATGAACCCACAGAAACAGAATAAAGGGGGAAGCAATGGCTGGCAGAGCAGCCCACCATCAGGTTACCTTGTGAGGCTTCCTGGTGCTCTGTCCCCTAGGATGTCACAAAGCAAAAGAGGGTCAGAGAAAAAGAGTTCCACGAACCGGACTGCTCTCCAAAACATATCTACAGCCAACACATGGGCAGAATTCAACCGCAAATATGGGTCCCATTTGCCACACTGAGTTCTCTCTGGTTCCCCCATCCCCTGCGTTCCTAAGGAGGCAGGGTGGATTTGTGGGCAAGCAGAGGCAGTGTCCTGCACGACTGGTCTTTGCATCTTGAGGAAACCGATCCAGGTAATCATACCCATAAGGATCGCAGCCTGTCACCAAGTTGGCCATAAATGTCACACGTTCTCACATTACATGTTTATCCAACCTTTACAATTTTGCTCTGAGATTCCTGGAAAACTGGTATGCCCCTGGTCAGGCACTATTAAAACAGCCCATTCTCAGCCCGTGCGAGCAATGTTTCTACCTTCCTCGCTGATGCGTGTGCGATCGATGCTTACAGCCCACACTATACTCGATCAACACCTGGAGTAACATACTTCCCTACACAGAGCCCACGCAACATGGAACAGACTTCCAGGGGACTGAAGTGTTTATAGGAAGGAGTCCACTAAAGGATCAGAACAGGATTTCTCTCCTTTACCAACCATCAAGGAAGTGAGGGAAATTACAGCTGACTTTTTACCATCTATTCGGACTCACAGATATACACAGATGCATGCTCACAGCAGCACAGGAAATTCTTGGAAGGAAGGAAACACGAAAAGCTGAAGATAACTACGGAGAGCAGAATGGGCATATGGGGAAGAAGTCTGTTAAGATTGTATTTCTTGGGGTTGCAGAGACGACTCAGTGGTTGAGAGTGCTTACCACACTGGCTGCTCTTCCAAAGGAACTGGGTTCGATTCCCAGCACCCACATGGCAGCTCACAACTATCCAGAACTCTAAGACCTGACACCCTTACACAGACATTCAAGTAGAACATTAGTGCACATAAAATACATAAAATAAGTCTTTTTAAAGATTTTATTAAGTATTAAATAACACAGTTCCACGTGTTGTGGCTGACCTCCGACCATAAAACTATTTCCATCACTACTTCATGACTGTCATTTTGCTAGTTATGAATTGTAACATAAGCATCCGTGTTTTCTGATGGTCTTGGGCAACCCCTGTATAAAGGCCATGCGGTCTGCAAAGGAATTGCAACCCACAAGTTGGGAACCACTGAGCTAGACAGAGTTGATGGCAAATCAGTACCCAGGACCTGTCATCGAGTGCGCATCCTGGGTTCCCTGCACTCCGGGTATTGGGCAATAGGAGGCTTCTGGATCAAACTGTCAATTTCAATCTGACCCTCAAATCAAAGCCTTTGAATAGTCGCAGGGGTCCTGAAGCTAATCAGTGAGCACTCACATTTGACAAAACAATCCTTGAAGTCACCAGGGGGAGCCCAAATCTGTGCAACAAACCAGAACGTGTGTTCCTTTCGGGGCACAAACGTCCTTCCCTTTCCAGTTTTGCCCTCTCCTTTCCAAGACTGATTTAGAAATGAAGGGAAGTCGCTAAGAAAGCCCTCACCTTTAATATTAATAAGAATTGTGCAGTCCCCGGATGATCAGAGCCCAGACTACATAGGACTTGAAAGAACGATTGAGACTTTGATATGGAATATGAAAACGTAATAGGCGGGAGAGGTGGGAGAGAGCGACCTGGGAGGGCGGCCTAGAGTCAGCTTCTGCCAGCTCAATCCCTTCTTTACCCACGGCCACAGTCCCCTCTCTGCCTCTCTGCCTATGAGGTGAACACAGAGAACCCCCTATAGCTTTTGCTTACCTCCATGATGTATTTAAAAACAAAACTATGGGGGAACCAGGAACTAACCCTCTCCCTACCTTCTTTCAGTGTCCTTTCCCAGGTACCACCTCATCCTACACCTGGGGAAATATTATTATATTATTATTAGGCCAGTATTATTAGCCCCAGTTTATAGACATGGAGCAGGGGCCCATTGCGGTGGTGACAGGGCACAGCAGGGTGGTTTGTAGATGCATTGCTGAGCTGTTTACTGCATTGAAGTACATGGCTGGGAGAATGTACAGAAGGCTTCCCCGGGTTATGATTGGCTCCTGCCCATGATAAGTCACAGAACATCAACCTCCTCACACCAGCTCTGGCACTCTCTGTGGATTCTGCCTGCCCTATACAGCTGAGGGTTTATTCTTGGATATTTGTTTTCTTCAGGGAAGGCCAGGTTTCGTGTACTCCAAGTCCTAAGAATTTCCTATGCCACTGAGGATGCCCTTGAACTCCTAATTCTCCTGCATCTACCTCCCAAGTTCTGGGATTAAAGTGCACGCTACCATAGACCACTTGCTGAGTTTTATAGAAAAATTTGCAACTAAGCCAATCTCAGAAACCCAATGGGTGGAGAGTGGAGATGATGACAGAATGTTTTACTGACCAGCACGTACGACTTTGGTCCACAGAAAACTGAGTCACTGGGACAGGAGAAAGGACAGCATCAGGGTGCTGATAGCTAGGGACTTCACTCCTCAGGAGTCTTTTAACGACTCCATGCATGAGCATCAGCGGAGCCCCACACCCTAATCCCTGTCCTTAGCTATCAAGAAACTAGGTTCAAGAATCTAGATGGAGCACTTCTGCCAGGAAACTATGTGGGTCACACAGAAATAGCATTTGCGAGGGTCACTTTACATGATGCCTCGCCCAGGCTCCGGGCCTTTCTAGAGCTCATTCTCTCCGATGGCTTCCAGCAAGAGCAGGCCATGGTTCCCAGACTCAATTCCACTACTTCAGACCTCTTCTTCCCAGGAAACTAAGGAACACAGCCGTGGGTCCTCCCACCCTATTGAGTCTTTTCTTATAGACCAGTGGGTCTCCCGCTTCCTGATGCTTAGACCCTTTAATTTGGCTCCTTGTGTTGTGGTGACCCCCAGCATAAAATTATTTCCGCTGCTACTTCATAACTAATTTTGATACTGTTTAAATCATAATGTAAGTACGTGACCCCTGTGAAAGGGTCTTTTGACCCCCCCCAAAGGGGTTGTGACCCACAGATTGAAAACTGCTCCCCTAGACCCTCTCCTCTAAGATGCCTACCCTTCCCCCAGGCAGAACACCCCCAGTTAGATAGTTGGGGGCAGAGAAGGAAAGACAAGTAGAAGTGAGGGCCTGGCACTTATGGAAGAAGTCTGTTTCCCAGACTCCTTAGGGAATACCTCAAGCCCTGCCCAAGTTTGGGGAGACTTCTAAGAACTCGAGGATCTAGATAGACCTTAAGGAGCAGGGACCCCACCTTGCAGGATATGGTCCTTTGGAGAAGGAAGAAGACAAACCCTGGCTTAAGAACGTAGCTGTCTGCTGCTCCATTTCCTGAGCTCTGACTTGACACAAGTCACCGTCCTAGGGCTTCTATTGCTGTGATAAAACACCGTGACCAAAAGCAACTGGGGAAGAAAGGGTTTATTTCATCTTACAACTCCCAGCTTACACTCTATCACTGAGGGAAGTCGGGGCAAGAACCTGGAGGCAGGAACTTATAAAACAGAGACCGAGGAGAACACTGCTTACTGGTTTGGCTCCCCATGGCTTGCCTGGCTTGCTTTCTTATACACCCCAGACCAACTGCCCAAGGGCAGCACTACTTTCAATGGGCTGGGCCCTCCCACATCAATCATTAATCAAGAAAATGTCCCACAGACTTTCATACAGGCAGTGGAAGCATTTTCCAACATAGCTAGTGTCCAGTTTTAAAACAAAAAAACAAACAAACAAAAAAAAAAAAAAAAAACCAGCACTGGGCTTCCCACAAGAGGTGACAGTGGTCTTGCAGCCTTCTCATCTTGCAGGACTACAGGACTGAGACTCAACTGCAGGCCTCTGATCAGGGCTCCCCCAGGAAAGGGATGCAACATGGGGGAAACACGCATGAATGGATGGGAAGCAACTGGTCATTCTGGGGCGGACACCAACAGCTGAAGTGATTTGTTAGCCCTATTTTTATGAGTTAATTCACTTCCAGCAGATTCCATTAGTGACCTGACGGACCCAGGGCCTGGAGGAGGGCCCTGGAAGAGCTGCTGAATCAGCCCCAGAAGAGGGGAACAGGGAAGGTCAGGCTTCTTGCTCCAGAGCCCTTTGCCCAGGGTGTCTGTTTGAAGAGCTTAGAATAACTGTTTGCTAAGCTATTGTTAGGCAGCACCTCCACACCACATATAGAGAGAAAACCCAGGAACCTTTGGCCACTAAACGTAAATGGCCAACCAGAGGCTGATGCAATGCAGGAAAAGGATTCACAGTGAAATAATCTTGTCTTCCTGAGAGCAAGAACAAAACAAAAGCCAAGATCATAGTGTAGTCCTATCCGCTGCTGGGAACCCACGTGTAGGGAGGTAGGGGCACTGAGCTCCAAAATTTTCTGTGGTCCATTCCCGCCACTATGTCTACAAATAATAGCAACCTTTGTGAGCACTTCTTTGTGCGTGCGTGCGTGCGTGCATGTGTGCATGCATGTGATTGTTTGATGCGGGGGTCCCTGATTAGCCTGGAGCTCACTGAGAAGGCTAGGCTGGCTTGCCATCCATTGGCAAGAGTCCACCCGCCTCTACCTCCCCATCACGGGAACCACAACCACGGTAAGTTCTGAAGCTGAAACTCAAGTCCTCAGGCACACAATCAAAGAGCTGGACGATGAGCTGTGTGCGGCGTCCCACTTACTCCGTGGGACTTTGAGGTTTTTAGCTCTGGGTCGGGGTGTTCCACAGCTGCAGTGTGGTAGAAGAGCCAGTGTAGAGCCCAGGCGTGCGCCTAACTGGCCTTATGCAAGAGCGAAGTTTTGGATTCACTCCGAGCTCTGTAGTTCTACTGAGAGATTCCCTGTGGACGTAAGAAGTGTTTCTCACAGCATTATGTTCGTCTTCTGGGTGCTAGGGGAAGAGAGAGTCAGCTTTTATACCACAGTGGCCAAATTACTAGACTTCCTCCCTACTTAAGGGAGAAAAGATTTAAGCCAGACAGAGTGGTATATGCCTGTAATCGCAGCACTTAAGAGTTCAGAGGTTCAAGGTCACCGTCAGCTACATAGTATGTTCCTTCGAGTCCAGGCTGGGCTACTGAAGACCACGTCAAAAAAAAACAAAGTGTCAGCAAGATGCACTCAGTAGGTAAAGGTGCTTGTGACGCAAGCTTGGGAATCCCAGCTCAATGCCCGGGTACTCAGGTAAAAAGGGATAGAGAAAACCAATTCCACGGCGTTGTCATGCGCACATGCAATGCACGCACATACACGGGAAGGAACAAAGGCATGCAGGAACGCGCACAAATAACAAATCAGCTAATGTACTCCTAGTTCACGTTCTATTACTGTGATGCTCGCCATGACCAAGAGTAACTTCTAGAGGACAGAGTTCATGTCAGCCTACAGTTGTGGTCTATAATGAGGGGAAGTCAGGGCAGGAGCTGAGGCAGGCATCAGCTGATGGAGGCTTGCTGCTTACTGGCTCGATCTTCATGGCTTGCTCAGCCTGCTTTCTTATCCACCCCAGGCACCAGCCTGCTGACCTCATACCCACAGTCAATTATCCTGGTACCCACATGATGGGAGGAGAGAACCAACTTCTGCCCTCTGGCCCCAGTACATGCTCACGTACACACACACACACACACACACACACACACACACACACACACACACGTGATACACACACACTAAACAAATGTGAAAATATCATGAACCCATTATCACATATCATCAGCATATGATAATTAAAATATTTTAAAATGATATTTATTTTAAATAATCTCCAGTGTGGGAAGTAGGCTAGTGATGACATTAAACTGGCTAGGAGCTGCTAAAGGTTAAAGCTAGATAGTGGGCATATGAGGGCTTGCTAGTCAATGTATATTGGAGTTTTTGTATTATATGGTTAAAAGAGAGAATGAAAGGAAGGAAGGAAGAAAGGGAGGGAGGGAGGGAGGGAGGAGGGAGGGAGGAGGGAGGGAGGAGGGAGGAGGGAGGAGAGAGACACCTTTCCAGGCCAGCTAGGAGTTAATATCCCCTAAAGCTGAGCTGAGCCTCCGTCTAGCAGTCTGTCTAGCAGTCTGTCTTTGGTCTTGGTCTCCTCTTCACTTTGGCTGCTACAGTTCTCTGCAGCTCCCTCCCCCACCCCCCACAGCCACACCATCCCTCAAACCTAATCACATTTTTCGATCTTTCATGCAGTTTGGTGCCTGGTCACACCCACCTGACCTTACCCTTTCCCAGGGGGAAAAGACAGCGTGGCGTGAGCACTGTGGTTTCACACCTATGCTCACAGCTACCTTCAGCCTCTCTGCTCTAGAGATGCGCCTTTGACAGGTGAGGTCTGGGGCACGCTCCACTCAGGGCCCTGGGCCATTGTAGGCAATCGGGGCCAGGGCTGGGAGTGACAGAGACGCTGCAGGAAGGGTTGCTGAGACGTCACCTCCACTGTCCTCCAAGACTCTAAGACAGGAGGGCGGATGCCCTCCAAGACAACCCTGAACTGCTTGGGATATTGTCCAGACTAGGGAATTTCAACCTCAAAGACATAATCTGATGGGAAAAGTAAGCACATCACCTATGTCTCATCCCAACCCGGGTCCCCACATCATAGGCCAGGGAGCCAAACACTGGGAAAGATGACAGAGGATGGTACCTCTCAGGGGCTCCCCGCAACCGGAACTCACACCCTAGAACCCACCTCCCACCCCCAGCCACCACACCCCTCTCAGTTAGGGCTCTAACAGCCTTTGCGGTCACTCTTTTTGACCCAGCATACTATCTTGAACCTTTTCTGGTCTATCGTATGAAACCGTGGTCTGCTGCGGCTTGGTGCTTTAAACTGACCACCGTGTTATTTGCATACACCTCTCTGTGTAACCTATTTTTAACTGCCAGTGCTTGACTTTTCAATTATTACCTTCCTAGAAGGGAAAACTGACTTGCCTGTCTCTACCACACACATACACTTTCTTTCTCCATAGCCCCTGGTTTTCTAGTCGCCTGTCTACAACTTGTCATCTGTCTGTCTGTCTGTCTGTCTGCCTGCCTGCCTGTCTGCCCACCGATCCATCCATCTGTCCATCTGTCTATCTAGCTCTCCCCTCTCTTCCTCTAGATGTTATTTCCTTACTGATTACTGTTTCTGTGGCTGTGGTTATATAAACTCCGTTCAGAGCTGATGTATAGTATTC
This sequence comes from Rattus rattus, assembly GCF_011064425.1. NCBI lineage: Eukaryota > Metazoa > Chordata > Mammalia > Rodentia > Muridae > Rattus > Rattus rattus. Next base: position 97,562,638 of record NC_046160.1, read on the forward strand.
TGTGATTACATTTTCTCCACTGGGTAACTTGTGCTCCCTGGGATTAATAATTGGCTTATTTAATTCATTTGCTTAGTGTTGTATGCTCAACACTAATCCAAGCACTTTTGAGGACAAACTAAGTAAATTTGAGTACATGTACATGATTCTAGCATTTTCCTGTGAGGGAAGACTTATTTAATCTGGATAATATCACAGCCACCGCCTGTGAGCATGCTCAGCCGTGAAAAGACACTTTCTAATATCTGTACTTGGTACATATTTCTCAATGAGGGAAAAAATCATCTTGGAAAAAAAAACCACAACCGTTTTCAATTTTTCTAATTTATCACAATAATGGAAGTAGAATGTTAGGAGTAAAGATTTTGAAATGTTTAACTCATTCCTTCATATGCAGAGTCTGTATTATATTGGCCATTAACGTAGCATCAATCTAGTGAAAAGACGTGCTCTGGGCACTTTTGCCCAGAGACTCTCCAATCTGAGCATGCTCTCCCTTCAGCAGCCTGGCACAAAGTGAGCACATATTGGACATGTAGCTGAATGACAGACATCATTGGTGCTGGTAAACAGTTCTTGGACTGATTCTAGAAACACCTTAAATAGTATTAAAGCTCAGTGCCGGGCCAGTTCGCTGTGCCTTTAGAGTAATTCATTTACACAAGGTCCCAATGAGACTCACTGGATCCGTTCTCCAATCTCTCCAAGGGGAAACTCAACAAAGACAGGTCCGGTAACACCCCTGCCTACCAGACATCTCCAACCCCAAGCTTTAAGTGCAAAGTAGAGCCCACCCACAGCCGCCAGAGCCTACCTACAACCACCAGAGCCCTCCTATAGCTGTCAGAGCCCACTCATCTCCAACCTGCTCAGGCCCACTGCTCTGGGGTCACGGGTGATCTCACTTTTTGTCACTCTCCTAACCCAATTCCTTCACAAGTCTTATCATCTGACTCAAAATGTAGAAAAGCCACTGTTTCTGTTCCCACCTAGGACTCAGCTCTGTTCCCCTCGCCAACCTCCCTGTTCTATTTCTGTCTCCTCCAAGCCTCCCCCTTGTCTCCTCTCAACCCTGGCGGTGCAGTTGTGGCCCTCCAGTGGTTCTCAACTCTACCAGATAAGCTCCGCCCCACCCCTACTTCAGCCACGCCCATTTACTTTCGTTCCACAAAACAACAGCTCCTACTTCCACCTCAGACCCCATTACTGTCATCTGCATGAATCCCCTCCTTCAGATGATCCTAAAAAGACAGGTTTAGTGAGGTCCTCCCTGGTCACTTTGTCTTAAATTCTTATCCTCAGTAACCCTTATTCTGAGTTCCCGCTCTCGTTCCTCCTCACACTTCCGGCCAGTTCTCTTACTTACTGAGACTCTCTTCTGAGAGCAGCTCTGACCCAACGCTCCATGGTGGCAAGGACTCTGCCCATTTCATTCGCCATTGCTGGCCCAGCCCTACAATGGGGCTGGCTACTCAACGGGTGTTTAATTAATAAGAACTTCTCGATATAGTAGCCCCCAAACCCCCAGCAAGGGTATTTTTCATTTCATTTTTATTTGTATGTGTATGAGTGTTTTGCCTGTGCTGTGTATGTGCACCGTGTGTGTGTGCTTTGTGCCTGGGGAGGTCCGAAGAAGATGCTGGATCTGCTAGAACTGGAGTTACAAATGGTTGTGAGTCACCACATGGGAGCTCTGGAGAGCAGTCAACACTCAGTGGCTCGCTGCTGAGCCGTCTCTGCAGCCTCAAGACGGGTATATTTGTAACCTTCTTCAAGATATGAAGATACACGGTTCAGTTCTTTGTCCATGGCAGTCTGTGTTTCTGAGTATTTGTGTGTGTTTGTGTGTGTGTCTGTCTGTGTATTGCTGAGTGTGACTGCGTGTATCTGTATGTTTCTGTGTATGTGTCTATATGTACGCCTGTATGTTTGTATGTATGCTTGTATACCTATATGTGTGTTCATGTGTATGTGTATGCATATGTGTATCTGTGTGTTTCTCTGTGTGTTTCTCTATATATGTGTCTATTGTAGGTCTGTGTGTGTGCACATGTATATATGTATGTTTGTGTCTCTCTCTCTCTCTGTGTGTGTGTGTGTGTGTGTGTGTGTGTGTGTGTGTGTGTGTGTGTGTGTTCCCAATGTTGGAAATCACCTGCTCAGAGGAGACAGAAGGAGGTACAGGTGCCACTAACCTGAGGGTGATGGCCACCCACAAGCAGGAGAGGAAGAGAAGGTCGATGAGAAAGGGAGAGAAATTAGCACATAGATGAGAAGCTCACTCTCAGAGACTCCTTCTCCTGGTGTGAGTCAGCTGAGGCTGGCACCAGTGACAAATTAATTTCATGATACTGTTGCTCACATTGGAACTTTAAGACTCTTAAAAAAAAAAAAAAAGCAACAGATGTGTAGGAAAAAAAAAAAAAAAGTGCATCTGCCTGCATTTCTATCCGTGAAAGCTAGTGACAAAGCGAGCTGTTTTCCAAAAGCACTTGCTTTGAATATGCACTGACCCACCTACTGTGTGCCCAATGGACTGAGAGCTAAAACTCATCAAGTAAGACCCAAGGAGCTCCCACAGGTGGCCCTGATGACCAGAAAGCCACCATGCTGAGTGTGCGTGCTCAAAGCATGGAACTGAGACCTGCCCAGATGTGGCCGGTTCTGCCTGAAGAAAGCCTTGAAGAGGAGCAGAGACTGTGGGAGTCCATGGGGGAGAGGTGGGCAGCAGGGGTAGACATGCTGGAGAGTTCTTAGAAACAAAGGCCTGCAGGTGGGAAGTACGTGACCAAGCAGGACTCAACCTCAGAGTCTAGGACAGGGCATAGAATAGAATGATTTGGGGTCTCAGAGTCCCGGGTAACGCTTACAAGTGTCACTCATTCTTTTCTCCCTTGGCTCCGCTGCACGCCCTGACAGCTGTGCTCCCAACTCGGGACATCAGCACAAGGTATCGGCAGCTCCCTAAGCTAGAAACGCTATTCCCCCAATATCTGCGCATGTCAGCTCCGTAAACACTTTCATCAGAAGCATCTAAGAACCAGCCACATAGGGACGACCCCACACACATGCGCCCCTGCCCTGGCTTTGTTTCCCTGAGCACCATTTACTATGCACATAGCCACTGCTGGTCTCCCCCACTAGAGAGTGAGCCTCCTGGCAGGCACTGTTCCGTTAGCTGCTACATCCCGGCACCTACAGAGCTTGGCACATAGTGGGAAGTCATTAATAATTGATGGGCAAGTGAACAAAAAGGTACCCATAATGCTTCTGAGATTTGGGTTGTTTATTTCTGTCCCTTTCTGTGGGATTAAAAATTGATAGGAAAGGAAAGATTGTACTTTTGGCTACTCTACCCCAGCTCCTCCCCAAAGGTCTGCACAGGGCTACTACTCAACAAATGGTAGGTAGATGGTGGAAGGAAGGAAGGATGGATGGATGGAAGGATGGATGGATGGATGGATAAATCTTATAATCAGTAGGGCTACTGATGACATAATGGAACTGTTCTGTGCACAGCTCCCTGTAACGGGAATTGCCTAATGGGATAAATTAAGTAGCTCTAGCCAGTGGTCCCATGGGTCATATTGTGGCCTCAGTGGCAAGCGATCAGAGTGGAGGACAGAATCCAGAGGTGACCAAGGTAAGCGCAATAGGCCTTTGGAGCCAGGCATGGGAGTTCGGGACTATAACTCCAGCTACACGCAGAAGGCTAAGACAGGAAGATCCCAAGTTCGAGACCCTCCAGGACTACAGAGTGCTTTCAAGGACAACCTAGACTAGCAGTGAGACTGTGTCTCAAGATAAAAATAAGTGGACTAGGGAAGTAGCTGGGGGGGTCGGGGGACAGGGGCAGGTTACATATTCGTTTTGAGCCTGTAATTAAACAATGCCCAGTACTTGTTGCAACCCCTCCTGGCCAACACGCACAAAAGACTCAGGGCTAAGTGTTGGTGAGGAAAAGGGAAAGAGAAGCCAAAGATGGCCCTAAGGTTTTTGTTCGGTGATAGTGAGGTCTGAGGAGGATGAGCAGCTTTTAGGATATAAAATGAGGTAGGGTGGGGTCAGGCAGCAGGATCACCCTGTGAGAATAGATGGAATTGTGGGTGCTGGTCCATGGGAATTACATCCTTTACTGATCCAACTAAGGAGCCTTCCGGACTACGGATGCCAACGACAAACCGCAGAGGTGAAGGACGACATAAAGCAGTGCCTGATGTCATCAGACCTGATGTCATCAGACCAGATCATAGAAATGTGGCCCAGGGAACGATGTTATCAGCTGCGTGCCCAAGGAAAACACTCCAGAAAGGGGCGTTCCTGTCACGATAAAACAGAGAACACAGGCAACAGGAGAGTTCTGCTTCTGGGCTTCCCTTCTCTTGAATGAGTCTGAGGCAGCTGCTGAAGGTGAGGGGATCAGCAAAGGGTCTCGGGTAAGTGGGAAAGCATGTAACAACTGCTACAAGAGAGAGTGGGGAGGAGGCTGTAATGGCGTCACACTCCCAACGACTGAAACCGCAAGTGTGCAGAGGGTACAGTCAAGGTGGCACACATGCGTACCCAGCTAATGTTACCTGTTAGTGGTGCTTTACGTCCTTGTTGGGGGACAAAACCAACAAGAGAGCCCCAAGCACGGCTCCGGGATCTCTCTGCCCTGACTTGCTCTGACAGGGTTTGTCCGATGTTTATTTGATCTTCAGTGTGATGAGCTCTGTGAGTTTTTGTCCCTTGGTTTAGTCAGGTAAGGTTGATCACTGGGTCCTGTACCCCAGTCACTTTAGTTTCCCCACTCAAGCCACCAGGCCAGGTAGCCACATACAACCTCTGTCCTGCCATACAGGTAAGTGGGTTTTGTGTGGTGTGTGTGTGTGTGTGTGTGTGTGTGTGGTATGTGTGGTATGTGTGTGTGTGTGCATGTGTGTGTGTGTGGTATGTGTGGTGTGTGTGTGTGTGTTTGTGTGTGTGTGTATGTGTTGGTGTGTGTGTGTGTGTGTGTGGTATGTGGTGTGTGTGTGTGTGTGGTGTGTGTGTGTGTGTGTGTGTGTGTGTGTGTGTGTGTGTGTGTGTGTGTGTGTGTGTGTGTGTGTGTGTGTGTGGTGTGTGTGTGTGTGTGTGTGTGTGTGTGTGTGTGTGTGTGTGTCTGCTGGTCTATATGTGTGGCACATCCATGCAGATGCCCATGGAGGCCAGAAGAGGACATCTCATCCTCTGGAACTGCTGCAGTTAGAAGCGGTTGTAAGCCACCCAGGCTGCCTTGGGGTTGGGGGGACACGTAAGGGGGGCAGTGTTCACTGCCTTTTTTAATCCAGGCGATGAACAAACCCAGCCACATGGCTTGGCTCCACACATACCAGTCATGTGATCTTTTTTTAAAGATGTATTTATTATGTGTAAGTACACTTCAGCTATCCTCAGACACACCAGAAGAGGGCATCCGATCCCATTACAGATGGTTGTGAACCACCATGTGGTTGCTGGGAATTGAACTCAGGACCTCTGGAAGAGCAGCCAGTGCTCTTAACCACTGAGCCATCTCTCCAGCCCCCAGCCACGTGGTCTTGAATAAGCTGCTTTATCTTGGAGCTCTCTCATCTGTACACAAGCAAACTTGACAACCTGAGTTTAAGGCCTCAGCCCACATGGTGGAAGGAGAAAAGTGACTATGTAGCCAGGTCGTCCTCTGGCCTCCCCCTGTGTACCGTGGTACAGACGGACACACACAGACACCAAACTTGTAAAAGTAAGTACACACAATTTTTACATATTTACTATGTTCTTTCGCTCTACTTCTTGGCTTCCACTGAATGAATGGATGGGTGTTTTCTGGTGTTTTGTTTGGAGCCTGGGTCTCATGAATCCCAGGCTGACCTTAAACTGACTATATAACCAATGATGACTTCAATCTCCTGATCCTCCTGCCTCCAAGTTCAAGACTAAAATTGCAGGCATGCATCCTGCAAGGGTTTTTGTCACCTCACAACTCATACTCCCAAAGTCTTCAACTGACACTTTCCCTATTTGTATCTGGTCTCTTAGACAGAAAACACCCAGAGAATACAAACCCACTTCTGTTTTTAGTACCCAGCCCCTCACTGTGATGAACAGAACCTTCCAGATGGGGAGTTGTTCCACCGCCCTGCTGAGAATCTGGTCTTCCACTCTTCAGCTCTTTCTTCTCATAGGTTAGGGACCCTCTCAGCCCAGCTCCCCTACACCCACCCCATGAAATGAACCAGAACCTAGAGCGTTCCTGGGGAAGGTCTGAAAGATTCTTCTTTTCCTGAGTTTAATCCCCTCGAAGTCACTGGACCACCCTGAGTCACATTTGGTCATGGACCTCCAGGGCAGGCTGAATCAGAGAAACCAAAAGTAGGACCCGTCTAACACCGACATGTTAAAGTATGTTCCTTTCCAGACACATGATGAAACCTCCAGGCTACCCAAAAGGTCTTTTACATAAAGATGAAGCAAAGACCATGTGACTAAATACTGCAACTTCAAGGGGCCCTTTCTAGGTCATTCCACGCTAGAAAACAGTTGAGGCCATCTGTCGCATAAAGAAGGTGGGGCTCACTAGGGTTCGTGCACCATCCCTGGCCCGCTCCCACCCTTATATTAGCTGTATGATGCCCCAGGGCTACTACCGACCTGGCCGGACTTTTGTTGCATGTCCAGGCAGGGAGAGAGCCCACAGCCATCTAAAGCACTTCCTAGAGCAATCTTCCATCCCAAGCCAGAGCTCTGCCTGTGAGCTAGACTGCTGGAGAAGGGTGAGTCAAAATGACTGTCTCGCTCTCTGGTCAACAGCTGTGGGGCAGCTCAAGAGCTTCAACGTCTCCCTGTACATCTACCTCTTGACGACCGTATCACTCCAAGAACCCAGAGCGTTCCTGGGGAAGGTCTGAAAGAGTACAAAGATGCCTCCCACGCCTCTCTTAAAGTTGGTGTCGGTGAGGATCTCTTGTGCCATCTGCTCTGTACAGGTTTGGGATTTTACAGAGGGAAAAGTTCTAGTATGAATAGCCCACTTCTGCTCTGCCCTGTACTGAGTAGGAATCTACTTCTTGGATGGAGCGCATGAGTTCCCAAAAGGGTCTAATCACAGCCAAGTGTGATAGGTCATAGCTGTGATCACGTGGCTGAGGAGATTGAGGGTAGGGGTCAGAGGCAGCACAATCAAAGTTCTGGGTCAACCCGGGCCACAGAGGTCCTCAACCTCTCTTAAATAAAGGAAAGCTGTTATCCAGAAATGGTTCCAGAAGTTTTTTTTTTTTTTTAAAAAAAAAAAAAAAGAAAAGAAAAGAAAGAAAGAAAGAAAAGTATGTCTGACCCTGCTCGCTGAGCTGAGAAAGGGTGTGAAGAGAAAAAGGTGGTGTGGGCTAGAACTAGCTCGCCCCCGAGACCATGATTGGATCTTTTTATATTCTACATTTAACCCAGAAATGCCTCCTTAGAAGTTGCTCATCCTGTCCTTCCTGGCCTCCATTGCTAAATCTCTCCATAGCTGGGAGGGAATATTTCGAACGTGAACTGGATCAGGTCGCTTCCTACCTTAAATCCTTCCACGGCTGCTGCCTGCTTTTAGAGTAAAGTTCACGGTCTTACCACGCCATGACCAGGCTTCCTGCCTTCTCCAGTGTTTCGACTTCACTGCTGACCACCAGTCTTCCAGGCGGCCACAGGGCCTTTGCGCATCTATTCTCACTCCCAGACAGGAACTGTTCCCTCCCTCAGGGAAACTTTCCCTCTGTACAGGAGACCAAAACAGTTCTCCAGACTACACTCTCCTGTCTTCACAGACTTTTCAACAGAACACAGATTCCATTCTTACTTCTATAGCTGTGAGATTATGGGATTGGTACTGTCTTCCCAATCGAACCCCAAGCTCCATGAAGACAAGGCCTGCATTGGTTTGATTTACTGCTGAATACACAGGGCCAATGGAACCGGTACAATGTGTGTAGTCGAGAATGTTAGACAAGAGCCTCTCATGTTGCTGCCCAGAGGGACAGTGAGGAAACATGAAATAAAGCCATAGGTTTGTGAAGCCTGCGATAGGTCAGTGAGAGACACAGCATTCTCCCCTGGACATGGGGAACTGAAATTTTTCTCAGTTGTCACCAGACACCCCCAGAGTTCCCTCTCTTACACAAGAGCCGCTGCCCCTGGAGGGCGGTACGAAGGCAGCTTACCCCATGGGGATTGAAGGAGGATCGAAAAAGAGGGTCAAGAGAAGAGACAGAGATGGGAGTAGCAACCTCCAGAGTATCCAATTTAAGCTCTCTGAAATGTAGCTTTGTCCCCAGTTACCAAGACTCAGAAGGAGGTGGGGAGGAGAAGGTCGCAGACAACAGCTTTGTCCCTCTCTCTACCCCAGCTGCTGACATGGAGCTCAGGCTATCTGAGATCTCTCTTCCCTGGAGGCCTGTGGGGGCTGCGGTGGACAGGGAGATTTAGAACAGTCAATCCAGAAAAACAGGATGGCTTTTCTCTTCGGTTATCAGACACATACCCATTCAAGGGATACGAACCAAGCTTAAGTTTGGATTCTCAGCCTGGGCCACTCATCAATTTTACCATGATGGGGGGGAAGTCCCTGTGGACAGTTAAAAATAACGTAAGGGTCTGGTGTTCGGCATGGCAGCTTGTCAAGCAGAGTAGAGACCTGCTTTCCAAAAGAGTGTTCTGGAAACTCACATTCACACACCAGCCTGCCCAGGAAGGTTAAGAATTAGCAGGGTGCCCCCAGGGCTCCGTATTACCCAGATAATGACTGCAGTAACACATCCCGGACCAGGCAGACAAGCTCACAACCTGACTTTCCCTTCTCCCCCATCCCTGGGGTCTGAGGGACTTTCAGCCCTTTTCTAGCTTGAGACAGGAGGGCAGAGTTCATCCATGCAGGAAGCACCCTCCTCTCCAAGGAGGAGGCAGTCACAGGATGCATAGACGCTGGATGTAGGAGCCCAGGCAGTCAACCAGGGTCACTGCTTCTCTATGAGCTGTTGTCAGGGTCTGTGAAATTCGTGTTCTTTTCCACAGGGACCCAATATCAACAGCAATTAGCTAGTATGTAAATAATGGCGATAAATCTTCCTCAAACTCTCTTCTAGTTTATTCTAGTAAAAAAAAATTAATGATAATACTAATCAGACATACTGTCCTCCACCTATAATCTTAGCACACTAGAGGGAGAAGCAGGAGGTAGAGGTTGGAAGTTCAAGAGTTCAAGGTCAGTCTCAACTCTATAGAGTCAGAGACAAGCCTGGTCTGACCTAGTCAATCATGATCATCATCATCATCATCATCATCATCATCATCATCATCATCACCGACACCACTGACACCACCGTCACCACCATCACCACCACCACCACCACCATCATCATCACCACCACCACCACCACCATGTTATAATGGAATTCTAGAAATTCCAGTAAAATTATAATTTCTCCTACACGTTCCATTCCTTTTAAAATTCCAATATGCATAACGTAGTGAGGATGTCAACTAGTGTGGCTTTCCATCTTAAAGAGGAAAACAGAGCATTGCCAACATCCAGCCCAAGGTGACATGTGTCAGCTGTTCTAAGGACCCTCCAGTCTTCCACCAACGCTATCAAGCCAGATCAATCACACTCCACAGATGAGGAAACTGAGTCCCAGAGATTAGAAAACCAGCCTTCAGTCATAAAGGTCAGATTTGAACCCAGGCTCTGGCCCTTAAGCCCGAGCCCAAGCTACAGTTCACATAACAGCTGCTCCCCTGGGTCTGACTCCATATCTAAGCTTACAAAGAGCCCTCCCTGTGCATAAGACAAGGCTCTGCCTGAAAACCAGCTATCTGAAGGATGATGTAGCTGGAATGCAAGTGGACGGATGGCTGAAGGTGCTTGGCTGGGGTTGGGGAGGTACCACCTTTAGCCCTGTTCTTCTATCTGAGCCATAAAAACTCACCCTTGACACCAGGCTTGAAGATAGAGGGTTCACGTCTCTATGCTGGATTGATTGACTGAGATATAGTTCGTGTAGCCCAAGCTGGCCTCAAATTCACTGTATAGCCTAGGATGACCTTGGAGTTCTGGACTGCTGGAATTATGGGAATGCAGTTGGTTTATGTGCTGGAGACAGAACCCAGGGATTCATACAAGCTAGACAAGTACAATTAACCCCACCCACAGCCCTGGGTTAGGTCTGTATAGTATATTTATTAATACCATTTGTAGGTATTAAATACCTAGCTCATCAATAGCTGGACACGGTGGCGCACACCTGTAATCCTAGCAACTGGGAGGAAGATCCATGAAGGTCAGAGTGGTTACATGAGACTTTGTCTTATTAAAAATAATAAAAGCAAAGACTAAAACTACAAAAGAGGGAGATATTTAACCATTTTCCTCAAGACAGGGTTTCTCTGTGTAGCCCTGGCCATCCTGGAACTTGCTCTGTAGACCAGGTTGGCCTCGAACACAGAGATCTGCTGCCTCTACTGGGATTAGAAGTGTGCACCATCACTGCCCAGCACTTTATTTTTTGAGAGAGGGTTTCCCTGTGTAGCCCTGGCTGTCCCTGAGCTCCTGTTTAGATCAGGCTGGCCCGCCTCTGCCTCCTGAGTGTTGAGATTAAAGGTCTGCATGACCATATCTGGCTCCAATCCAACTCTAATCCACTGCTTGGCGGGGCTCTGCCCCTCAAGCTCAGCCCTCTGTAGCAAGATTATTTCTGCATCTAGACAGGACTACCCCAAATCCAGAGGGCCTGAGGGCTCACACCAGGGTAGGCTTGCAGGTACATTTTGTTAATCTCTGCTTCCCCTGAAAGTCACCCTGGAAAATACTCCGAATGCATAACATGGGCAGGAAAGACAGCTCAGCGGGGAAAATGGATTTACCAAGACTGACGGCCTGGGCTCAATCCCCAGGACCCACATGGCAGAGCAAAAGAACCCAACCCCCACAAAGTCCTCTACAGGCAAGCTGTAGTACATGAGTGTACACACACATAAACACACACACATACACGCAAGCTGTAGTACATGAGTGTACACACACATAAACACACACACATACACGCAAGCTGTAGTACATGAGTGTACACACACATAAATACACACACATACAGGCAAGCTGTAGTACATGAGTGTACACACACATAAACACACACACAAATGCCGTTCCAAACTTGCTTTTTAAAAAGACCCCATAACAAAGGAACCCAGGACCTGGGTCTAGTTTAACCCTTCTGCGAGTAGTTGGAAGGAGGCAGTCCGTCTCTCTGGAGGGAAGACCAGGAATTATAGCCTTCCATGCCAGTATCCCATAGCTATGTTTGAGTGCTTTCCAGGAACTGTTCCAAGCAGATGCACGCCTAGAGCCTGGCATAAGGAAGAGTCCCCACTACCTTCTGAACATACACACCCCACATTTTTCTGTCTTTCCCATGTTCCTTCTCACCTCATCTTCCCTGTTCCAGAAAGGGGGTCCTCGTTAGAGTCACGCAAATGCTTTGAAAATCTTCATTCATCTTTCTTTCCCGTGTGATGCCTTCAGTCTCACTGTCTATGGAGCCTGCCCAGTTCCCAGCGTCCTCCTAATGGCAGATGGGAGGCCACCTCCTCTTTATCTCTCCTTATCTCCCCCACAGCTCTCCCTTCTCTTCCATAAAGTACTAACCAGGTCCAGCAATGCTTTGTTTCTGAGGTACACTAGATGAGCCAGTTCAGGGTGGAAAGCCATAGACACCCATCAACCTTCAAGCTTATGCCTGCAGAGACCATTCCCTAAGGCACAGGCGGCTGTCAGTGGATGCTGGAGGAGGGGAGTCCTTGCCCTCCATGGTGTAGCCACTGCTGAGTCTCCGTGTTCTGGTGAGTAGCTCAAATTCATGCTCAGTTGGTCACAAAACAAGACAAAAAGTCATGAAAACAGGACGAGGGGCTTGTTGGAAGGGGTCACCAGAGTGAGCCAGGGGAGGGGAAGGGGGGAAAGGATTGGGTGAGTGATCAGAGCACATTATATATGTGTGTGTAAAACCATCAAAGCACAAATTTGATTTTAAAAATGATATGCTGGGGGGTTGGGGATTTAGCTCAGCGGTAGAGCGCTTGACTAGCAAGCGCAAGGCCCTGGGTTCGGTCCCCAGCTCCGAAAAAAAGAAAAAAAAATGATATGCTGGGTTTGGTGGCACACGCCTTTGACCCCAGCAGTTGGGGGTTGGCACAATAGAAAGTGGATCTCTATGAGTTCAAGGCCCGCCTGGTATACATTGTAATTCCAGACCAGCCAAGGCTACATAAGTAAGACCTTGTCTAAAAAGAATATTTAAAAATTTAAAAAGATAGAGTTTTGGTTTTGTTTTATTAAAAACAAAAACAAAAAACCAACAAAAAAAACCAACAACAACAAGAAAAAAAAAAAATACACAGGCCTCTCCTGGCCTGGAACAACCTCTAGCCTCTCACTCCTGCAGCTTCTCTCTGCTTTCTCTAAGTTTATCTGTTTCTCCTCACTTCCCCCTCCCACTCATAGTTCCAGCAGACCATCAGAAAAGACAAAGGTGGTGTACCCTTTCCTCCCTTTTGTGCCCCTTTAATTCTTTCAGATGGCAATGCTAGCCACAGAGCAAAGAAGAAAGCGGAATGGAGAAGGGAGGAGGGGTCCGAGGGAAGCCTAGGCTGGAGGTGTAAACCTTGGCATGAAGCAGTAAGTGGATTATTCCTCGATCTGTGGCTCAGAGGGCCTTGGGGCAGCTTAGCTCTGAGTCGGGAATGAAATAAGAAACAGAAGGCAAAAGAAAAGTCAACGGGTTACTGGTGGGATTTTTCTTCCTGAGGATTTGAGAAGCTGCAGGAAGCAGAGCCCTGAGGAGAGATGCTAGGAGATGGGGCTGCCCAAGACTGCCAGCTCTGGGTCTTAGAGAGAGGGGTGGGTGCTTTCCTGTGCTCTGCAGCATGTAGAGCAGTCCGTCTGGGTAACTCAGGAGACGGGCACTTGGGGCAGCCCTGGGCAATAGTAAAACAATCCCATCCATCAGAGCTTCTATGGGTCTGCATTTCCCTGTAAAGTGAAGTCATTCTGGACAGATAAAGGCCAAGAATGAATGATCACTGGACGAGGGGCCAGGACTATTGGGTCCTCTCATCTTGGCAGATCATAAACTAAGAAAACAAGAGTTCTATTGCTCTAAGATCTAACTAGGTCTCAGAAAGGCTCCAAAAGTTAGACTCATAAACCAGCTAGACTCCATTTCTTCCCCTGATACTGGCTGGGATCTCTACTGTCTGGGAAGGCAAACAATACCTCTAGTAGGCGCTTGGCCAGAGAGCTTGAAGAACTTCCCGAATTTCATAGATCAGTGTCCATCCCAACTAACCTTGCACATCACTGACCTAAAATGGAGTGGTCCAAACCAGTTCCCCACTCCCCAGAGACAAGTGTGATTAGATAAAATGGAGACAGAATATGTGTAAGTATCTGTTATACTGGGATGGCTGCCCAGAAAGGAAATGAGTACTAGGGAGGGGGCAGCCCCGTGTGCCCCTTTCCCACTGGCTTTGTGCTGGAGTAGAGCTTCCTCCAAGCACAGGTGCTAGTGCAGCTCGACCTTTGGGAGGTGACAGGTATCTTTGCACAGTTCTGTCCCTGCAGCCTGCATTTTGGGTCTATGTGCTTTCTAGCCTTGTGCATTGAAGGGTTAGGTGAGGAGGTCCAGAAAACCCGGATCCGGACTAAACATTTTAACTCCTAGAGTCTGCCTCCTCCTCAGATCTTCATCTTCCTCCAGACACGAGGATGAGATTTCCCAGAAGTCCTTCTTCCACATGAAAGAAAGGATCTGGAGAAGGTCTGCAAGGGTTACAACATCTCTCAAGTCAGCATCTCTCCTAATGTAAGACAGAGGTGCTCTTAGGACCCTGGAACGCCCTTTCCAGCTCATTGTCCAACCCAGCACTGGACATGTAGGACATCAAGTCACTGGAGATTATCCCATCCAGGCAAGTGCACTGTCAAAGATATCAGTACCCTATGGCTGGACTGACGCCATCTCCAGAGCATGATAGAACAGTGAACTCTCTTCAGAGTTCAACCTTAGCTTTAACCATTAAAGGTTTTCTGCCTTCTACTTTTGTCAATCTTAATAGCCCAGTATAGAGCCATGGCTGTGGTGGTGAACACCTTTACGCCCTGCACTCTACGTTTGAGACCAACTAGACCTACAGAGCGAGTTCCAGGACAGCCAAGGCTACACAGAGAAACGCTGTCTTGAAAAGGGAAAAAAGAAAGAAAGAAAACACCAAAAAAACCCCACAAAACTAAACAGAATACCCCACTAAAGTAGAAAGCCAAGCTGTTCACATCTATCTACTACTACAAATGACACGGCTCAGACATGCAGCCATGCCTCCCACACGTCAGCACATCGAAGCCTGTGTCTGATTCCTGACATCTGAAATTAAAGAATGTGTAAAGAGAATTCCACTGCCTTTCCCGAATGCGGGCCGTTAAAGCAGACAATGAGAACAAGTCAATTCTAAAGACAGCCTACCTCCGGGCTTCATTCACTCAGCAATTCACCAAGTGACAGCTAGGCTAGGACCTAGGGACAGAAAAGCACAGCCAGTCACTGCCTTCCTGAGCCTTTTGCTGTAACCAGCCACAGTAGAGGATCTCCATGATGGAAGGAGGAAAGACATGTGCAGGACTGAGGGGGCCAAAGGCCACTGTGGATAGCACCACCCTCTAAGGGTCAGCAAGGACTACAGTGGGGAAAGGGAGCCCTTGAGCTGCCTGGAGGGATCAAGCAAACAGTGCATCTGGAAGTAGGCTGGGGCTAGAAGACCATTTACTGATATACAACAGCCGTAAGAAGCCTATTGAGATGGCAGAGGATGGGGAGGGGGGCTGCCTTCACACGGGGATTCAGAGCATCCATTCAGTCAGGTGTAGTGATGCACACCTATAATCCCAGCCCTTATGAAGCTGAGGGAGAAGAGAAACTGACCCACATCTCTCCTGTGGAGACTGTCGCCCAAGAGCCCGGACATCTGCAGGGTATCCACGGATGTATTCATCGAAGGCTCTGAGCCCCTTAAATCCACATGTAGAGGTCCATACTCGGGTACATCTATTCCAAGGGGGCTGATCTGCAGTTTTCTAGAGATTCAAGGACAACAGAATATACCCAGCAAACACTGAGTGGTGTGAACACCCGGCCACAGCGTTGAGAACCGCTTTCCCCCTCGCTGTCTCTTGCACATAGCTGGGTTCCTGACCTGTAAAAGGTAGGTAGGGTTTGAGGACTGGCAAAAGAACTATAGAGAGCAGAGGTACACTCCAATATAAGGGGATAGGAAGGAAAGACCATTTCCCTCACCAAAATAAACATCTGTGTATACAAACCAGGCATCAGGCTCTAGCCTGGCCTTTTAAAAACCTTAGGCTACAAAAAAAAAGAATGTCTTCCCAGCCTCTTGTTGCCTGGGCCAATACTGCAAATCAAAGTCCCTAAATGTAGATATAAGTCACCGAGGGCAATTCACTGCAATCCCCAGATCAAGTTCAAACTTTAGCTAGCAGTTGCCTAGCAACAGGTAACCCCAAAGACATATCACCAACCCCCGGTGTCAAAAGGGCATTTTGTGGCCACACTGGTTCTAAAAACTAGCCTGCACTCAAGCCTGCCTGCCAGACCTCTGTGGAGGTATTGGACGAAGGTACACACCCCTCGGTGCAAAGGAGGCTGGGAGGGGGAGCCAGGAAGCTGGGTGGATATAGCTGCATGTTTGCCCACCACTACACAGTAGCAGGCAGAAAGCGATAGTTGCTCTTCAACTCCTTCTTCAGATCGCACGGCAATTAATCTGCCAAGAAGTCGCTCAGCTGATCCCAGCCATGCCTAAATAAAGAAGCAGCCCATGACATGAAGACCGGGCTGAACTGATCTCAGTCTGCTCTCAAGCCAAGCGCCCTTAGCAGCAGCAAGAATGTACTATTCCAGATATGATGGCACACACACTTAGTCCCAGCCACAGAGAAGCTGAGGCAGGATCCCCTGAGCCCAGACAGGGCTCCACAGTAAGAATAGTTGTTGTTGTTGTTGTTGTTGTTGTTGTTGTTGTTGTTGTTTGATTGGGGATTTTTGTTATTGTCTGGCTGCTTGGATGGTTTGCTTTTTGGTGTTTTGTTTTGTTTGAGACAAGGTCTCACTATGTAGTCTTGGCTGGGCCTGGAATTCATAGAGCTCTACCTGCCTCTGCCTCCTGAGTACTAGAGCTAACGGTGTGCGCCCCCACGCCTGGCCCCATCTATTATTTTAAGAATAAAAATCACTGGACTATACACAACACCATGGTGGGTGGGATGATGAACCTCAGACTGTAACCCAAAGTGAACCCCAGGAGTGAGCCACCTCACTACCTTACACCTTCAGAGAAAGCCCAAGAGCCAAAGGACCTCACCTTCCGTGACACAGAATTTCTTCTTCTCTTTTCCGCTCTGCTGTTTTTGACTTTGCTTTCTTTCTTTCTTTTTAATGAAAAGCTCGTAAGCTCTGACATCTAAGAGTCAAGTGAAACTTGAGCTTAGAAGGCAAAGTCTATGGTCCAAACCATCACAGGACCCACCACTGAAGTGGACTTGCTCTGGATCCCATCCTCCCGTCTTGAGGAAAGGTCTTGGGGGTAGGGGGGTCAGGGGCAAATAAACAGACCCATCTAAAAGCTATTCAGGAAGAGCAAATGCGCAAGTCAAACAACAACGAATAAGGGGATATAAATCTAGATAAAATATTAAAATCATTAAATGGCTGCTGCTCCCTGAAGATTGGGAAAAATGAAGAGAGTTAATTAAAAGCAATCTCCATGCACTGCTGAGCCGGCCAGCCCTGATAAATGAACAGCTGGGGCTGCTGTGGAGGGCAGACAGGGGCTGGGGAGGGGGCCCTGCCAGGAGACGCCTGCGACGGTGAACGGAACACGGGGACTGAAGTTTCATGTTTTATTAAATATTTTATGACTGCTGAATAAAGTTGTTCTAGAGAGAGAGAGAGAGAGAGAGAGAGAGAGAGAGAGAGAGAGAATGAATGATGGGCTGAGCGAAGGGACTAGGGGACGCTCCTTACGGATGGAGAAGTATTGTTTGATTTCAAAGACACTTGGGGCATTTCCGATACTGTCCCCAAATGCAACGGCAGATAAAACATTGTCTTGGGAAACCTTTCTACAAAAGCTTGGGATTTCGTAAGGGTTTGTGGCACGCAGCACCCAGAGAGGAAAAAACACAAACACAGACAGAAATGAGGACTAGGAAAGACAGAAAGCGAAGACAGAAGAGACTTTCAAACTTCTCATTACTAATCCAGGCTAGACTTTTAACCCAAAACTAAAGTCAGCAGAAAATGCTCGCTCTCTCGCTCTCTCGCTCTCTCTCTCTCTCTCTCTCTCTCTCTCTCTCCTCTCTCTCCCCCTTGAGTCCTTTATCTCTGCAGTCAAATAAAATTTGGGGATTTTTTTTTATAATACTCAGAAATTTTCAAGCCCAGTTGGAGTCCATAGACCAGCAACTTTTTAACGGTTAGAATATGGAACCCTTCTGGATTCCGAGGGAAACCCTTAGTCTTTCCCTGATGAAAACATAATCCAAGAAAATGATTGGGGGAAGTGTTTTTCTCCTCCACAGAGTTTGGATCGGAAGGGGGGGGTGCGTTGGGGAAACATAAGGGCTTATGCATTTGGATATGCATTTTAATTAGGTGGACAGAAGCGGCCGCCTGTTAATTTTTCTTGCTTGTTTCCACTTAGCATTCATCACAGGCAGAACCACCGTAGAGCGCTCCCACGATAATAGATGGTTCTGCACTGGCTAAGTCCTCGGGGAAAATAATTAGCAAGAGAGAATATATTCTCTCCACTCCCAATGTCCCAGCCACCCTGCCCCCGCCCCATCTCCAGCAGCAGTTGCTTCCCTCTCTCACCACCCCACCCCTACCCCAATGACAGGGGTTTTCCTGGGAGAGGACAGTCAGCCTCCTGTTTCCCAGGCACTTAGCACCCAAGAGTCAGACTCTAGAAGCTGAAACAGAAACTAGAGGTCCTTCTGAAAGTACATGACCTGTAGGTGCAGACGGGAAGGCCGTTTGGCTGTAACCAGGACAAGATGAAGGACGCTCCTAAGTTGACTCCAGTGAGACCATTCCCACTGGGCTCAACTCAACGGTGATCCAAGGAAAGTCATTGCAAGTATGATGGCAGCGGGGACGGCTTTGTGCTTAGTGCACTGCCCTTGAAGCTTGCTTTGAGATTGTATGTGCAGCCTCTCCAATGCTAGAAACCAATGCGTAACGTAATGATTCAAGCCCATCGTGAGCTTTCATGTCCAGTTTTCTATAAGTAAGATGTCCTTTTACAATGCCTCCTAAAGCAACCGTTTGCCTTCCTTGTTCACCAGCGGATGCAGACTCCAGCCTTGGTGAAAGGACCAAGAGCTTAGCTGAGGACCCAAGCCCGCCCATGTGTTTCCCTCTACCCACTGCCCTTCCCATAGCTACTGGTCCTGTGGATGAGCTCAGCTCCGGACTCCCAAGGTGAAATGGGACTTTCTCTTGACCTCATCTTCGTGCCCACTTCAAATCTAGACCACGTGAAAGCTGTCTGAGCTCCCGGGACTACTGAGTCACAGTTTGATGAGCAAGATTTGTATTAAAGACAAAGATTAGATATGACGTCAGTGACGTGTCTTTTGGATAATGTTTAATAGACCAACCATGATGGGTCAGACCTCTGACCCCAGTTACTCAGGAGGCAGGCAGGAGATAGCTGGTAAGAGGTGGTCTCAAAGAAAGCATGCTGGGTGTGTGGCTCAACAGAAAACTCCCCCAGCATGGACCAGAACTTGGGTTTGATCCCCAGCAACACGGACACACATCTAATGCATTAGGTTATCCTTGACTCTTGAGAAGGACTCGATACCTGACAGGGACATTCAGCTCTCCCGGGAATGCCTTATACTTGGAGTTTCCCCTTTCTGAAAAGTTTTATTTCACTTGGGCCTCTGAAGGATAAACAGGGGCTTGGGCAGGAGAAGAATAAATAAATAGGCTCTCCCCTTGTGCAAAAACAGGCTCAGTTTTTGTTTGTTTATTTCCTGGGTTTTTTCAGTATATGTGTATGAGTGTGTGTTCATGCGTGCGTGCGTGCATGCTTAGATAAAATATCTGGTGTATCTTCAGCTTATTTCTAAGTCACTAGCTGAGGAAAGCCTTGAGCTTCTAACCCCCTGCTTCTGCTTCCCCCGTGCTAGGATCATAGGCAAGCGCTACCATGCCTCATTCATGCAGTGCTAGAGTTCAAACTCGGGGCTTCATGTGTTAACCAACCAACTGAGCTCCATCTTTAGACCTGTGTTGTAACTTTACTTTCCTCTGTTGTGTTTGAGACAGAGTCTCACTCTGCAGCCCTGGCTGGCCTTGAACTCCCAAGCGAGCCACCAATCTGTCCTGTCATCCCAGGTGCTCCCTCCCTCTCCATGGGGACAGATTTCCTCAAGGAATTCTTACCCTCACAGCAAAGGTGGCACAAGGGGCCATGCCTAGAACTAGGAATGGGAGAGGTGAGTCTCCAGATTCCCAGATTCCTGGGCATTTACCACTTCCCAGACAGTAGTGCTAATACCTAGAGAAGGGGTAGGGAGGAGGCTGAGTTCTGTAACATTGTTATCATTATTACAATGGGGTTGCCGAGTTCTGTAACATTATTATCATTGTTATAATGGGGTTGGGGGGCAGGACAGCCTGTACCAGCTAGAACTGCAGCCTCTGATTTGTAAAAAGTCCGAAAATAAAGGCAATCCACGCCTCTACCCATAAGAACTGAGCACAGGGCCTGGAGCGGTTACTAACACAAAAATGTTCATAGCAGCTTTATTTGCAACAGCCAAGAACGGGAATGGCTCGAGTGTGCAGTAGCAGATAAATGGATAAACAGAGTGTAGCCCGTCCATACAACAGCCATAAAAAGGAATGCAGGTCTGATATACGCCCACTGCAACGGGGATGGCGCCCAAGACATTGAGCAGAGTGACATAAGCCAGACACGAAAGGGCAAACAGAGCAAGTTTCCATTCATATGGAATCCTTAGGCAGAGAGCAAAAGGACACTTCTAGCTCCTGGGAAGCAGGGTATAAGGAAGGAATGATTATTGTCTGGTGCTGAAGGCTGAATCGAGGGCCTTGCCCATACAAGCCCCTGCTCTACCTACCACTGAGCTAGAACCCAGCCCAGAAAGGTGTTTAATGAGGACACATAAAGTTTTGTTCGGCGTGCTGAAAAAGTTCTAGAAATGGCTGGCCAATAATTATCAGTGTATTTAATGTGGGCTGGCAAGATGGCTAAGCAAATACACGTGCTTGCTGCCAAGCCTGACTACCTGAATTCAATCTTTGGGACCCACACGGTAGACAAAGAGAAGTGACTCACAAGTTGCCCTCTGACCTCCATAAGCAAATGGCATACCAGGGCATGTGTATATGTATGTGTATGTATGTGTATGTGCCCCCATATGCAATAAATATTGTTAAAATGTATTTAATGCCACTGAACTGTAATGCCTTAAAAATGGTGTTTTTGTTGTTGTTACTGCTGTTGTTGTTGTTTAGGGTTTTTTTGTTTTTTGGTTTTTTTTTCAGGACAGAGGTTCTCTGTATAGCCCTGGCTGTCCTGGAACTCAGAGATCTGCCATCCTCTGCCTCCCAAGTACTTGAATGAAAAGAGTGTGCCACTGCCACCCTGCTAAGATGGTGTGTTTTCTACCACGCCTATCTTATCAAAGGTTTTAAAATGTAAAAGGGGCGTCTGTCTCCTGAAGATCAACTACGTCACTTTTCCTTCGGCTTAAGACTTAGAATTTACATGCTGGCGTCTGCAAAATGGCTGATAAGTCCTGCGAGCCCTTCTTCCTCCTTTAGGCTTGCAGAAAATTGCCAAGGGAGATTTCAACTACAGAAAAGCCCGGTAATAATCCCCCGGTGGAGTCTACAACGTCAATAAAGGAAAGACAATGAAATTCCAATCTGCGTGCTGATGCCCACACAGGTATGAGCCAGTTCCTGGGTGTCTGTTGGATGCCTGCCCCTCCCTACACAGCAGTAACACAAGCTGCACTAGAGGGAGCTCAGTGAGACATCAGTACAGGCCCACAGGCTTCAGGTCACTTAGCAACCAGGGTCTTGTGGCTGTGCGAATGAGAAGGAAGCAAGACCTTTACCTCCATGTCATTTGAGCTGGGTGCCACCGTCAAACAATATGACTTAGATGAAAGGCAGAGGGTCAGCTGAAGGCTTGGGTCCCTCCTCTCTAAACTCAAGAGGCAAACCCAAGGCTTCACACATCCTAGATGAGTACTCAGAAATGGGCTACAGCACCAATGTTTACGTGGGCGCGGGGTGGGAGGGGTAGATTGGAGAAGGAAAGCGTTCTCTGTAATTCCAGTACTTTTCACATCTGGAAACATTATCTGAGTGCTTCTAATAGCAAAATAGACAAACTGGTCTCCCACCCGACCTTCCTTTCTCTGGTTGCATGACCAAAAGAAAAGCCCACATTTGAACAGCCTGGTTACCTGGTCCTCAGCCGCAGGTTCTGAGAAGGGATAGGATGTTTCCATCATGATAGAACCCTAAGTGGGAGCCCTACATGGCAAGGCCGGACCCCAAGGAGTGAAGCAACATGAGGGCCTCCAGGTCTTACAACTCCGCTCCAGAGCAACACCTTAGAAACGAGCCTAAGCACTAACTGTCCTTCCCACCAAAATTGACCACAATTTTGTTTGAGTTTTGGTTTGGTCTGGTTTCATATGCTGGGGACTGGGAGGGATTATTTTGAGATAGGATCTCACTATGTAGCCTCGGCTGTCCTGAAATTCACTGTGTAAACCAGGCTGGCCTAGAATTTACAGAGACCTCCCTGCTTCTGCCTCCCAGGTTACTGGGATTAAAGATGTGTGCCACCATACCCAGGCAACTGCCAGGACATTTTTGATCAGGGAATTACGAAATCAAGGGCACCTCCTCCTCATAAAGGAATAGGAAACCCCGAAAAGGTATAGTATGCCAGAGCCTGTTCTCCTCACCTTACTCCAAAGTCAGCAAAGCTGCTATGGTCACCGTGGAAAAGAGACAGCATGTGAGACAGGCTGCCATGGTGGTGAGGAAAGGGTGAGAACAAGAAAGGTTTCCTGATAGAGAGTTCAGCCATGGGTACTACAAACAGCAGGTCGTCAAGAAGAGTAAGAATGACAAGAACAACCTACCTCATTTCACCGCATCCTGAGGTGAGCACAGTCCCTGGGTTTGTGACTCATCGGGAGGGAAGGGATAGAGGGGATACTTAGAGCAGAATTATGTGGTCACTACTGTCCTCTCACCTCAGCCCCTGAGTGCTGGAGACTCTATGAGAACTATCTGAATCCCCTACTAGGGATGCTAAGTCTGAACCTTCCCAGTCTCCACAGAGCCCCAACCTCATATCCTCTTCCCCTTCTCTCCCCCTGCCACCTAACCCCTCTTTCTCTCTCTCTCTCTCTCTCTCTCTCTCTCTCTCTCTCTCTCTTCCTCACTCACTCACTCCTCCCCCCCTCCCCCCCCTCTCTAACTGTTCACAAACATGCAACTCAGACATTCTCCACACTCTAACTTCTCTAGCCCCTGTCCTCCCCCAGCAACACCTCCTAACTCTGGCTTTTAAAACTCTAATGCAAATCACAGGCTTCAAGAAAACCTTCTCTTGGTGACAGTTTTACGAGGCTAGCTCTGTTCATCCATATGGTCTGACAGACTGTGAAACACCAGTAACCTGACCAATAAGAAAAACAAATCACACAAACACCACCACACCCCACCCCTTCCCAGTCACTCCGGCAAGCTACGAAAACTTGCAGGCTGGAAACCGTTCATCCTGTGGGGGCTCTTCTGAAGTTAAACAATCATCTCTGGACTTCCAGACCACACAGTAGCTTGATCCACTCACCCATCCTCTCCTCCCTACCCCCAAGGCCACTCTTTTGTCTTTCCTTGTTAAATACCTTCATACTTAAAGACTATTTAAAATAGGGTAATGCTTATATAAGACAGGCATTGGAGAGTCACAGCAGGGAAGGAAAAGAAAATTCGGTGCCTGTGGGATTTTTTTTGGCCTGAGGTTTGCCACACTTGGCTACATTTTGGCCTTCGAGTGACTTTCAAAACACTCAAAAACCGCGAAAGTTACTTTGCTGAGGTTGGTATAATAAACAGGCCCCTGGTTGGGGGGGTGGGGGGGACTTTTTATGATCCAGCTTCCACCAACAGGGCTGCACTTTGAAAGATGGGTATCAGCCTCAGTTTCTATTTTGGGGGGGATGGGGGTGGGGGTGTGCTCAAAACAAATTGTGATGACCATGCATTCAGTGTTTGGCGCTGCTCTGAGAGGATGTAGAGATATCACAGCTTTTTGTGGACAAATCCAAATTCAACTACCTGCATGCTTCCAAGGAGTCAAAGGACGATGTAAACACCCCAACTCGATCACCATGGAATCCCTGTTGTTTTGTGGATCTGGGATGTCCCCCAGGAGGTTTGCAGACTGGACTGTCTTCAAGGATTTTACCCTGTGACGATGCCTCCCCTTGGATTCTGACAGAAACTGACTTCCTGTGTGGATATGGACATCTCAGAATAATAATAACAAGTAGTTAAAATATAATAAAAATAAAAAATAATGTGCGCACTAATGAAGTTTGGAGACTTCAGGGCTTTTAAGATTTGTTTTACTTTGCCAGATTTTGATGCTCGCCTTTAATGCCAGCACTCAGAAAGTCAGAGGCAGGTAGATCTGCTAGCTTGAGGCCAGACTGGGCTATAGAATGAGCTCCAGGACGCCAAGGCTATACAGAGAAACCGTCTCTTAAAACCAATAAACAAACAAACAGACAAATAAATAAGGATTTACTTTATCTGTGTGCGTGTGTGTGTGTGTGTGTGTGTGTGTGTGTGTGTGTGTGTAAGGGTGTCAAATCCCTCGAGCTTGGATGCTCTATGTAGGTGCTAGGAACCAAACTCGGGTCCTCTGGAAGAACCACCGGTGCTTTTTACTCTCCCCCCACCCCCCTGTTTATTTTTACACTGATGACTAAAGCCGAGAGAAATGGTAGTGGTCAAGCATCTGTTGGCTTCAAGGGTCCTTTTCCATCAAGGACTAGAATGGTGTCCATAAAAGGCCACAAATTCACAAAGCCCCCAACCCCACTGTTCTCTGCTTCATCCCTACTCACCACCCCTTCCCCAATCAAAATAGCCAAGACAAGATTAGGACCAGGAATGTGGCCCCCTGGCCCTTCCTCTCTGATAATTAAACTGGCTCTCTCAGCAAGAGTAAGGTCTGGCTTCTAACCTTCACGTGCCCCACACGCATCCACATCAAAGAATGGACAGAGAGATAAAGACCTGACCACATCATCTGTACACATGAGCCATGTTGAATACTGATCAAGTAAACATTTCCTCCTCTTAGAGTTACGTCCTTAATAATAAAGCAAAGTACCTCCAAGCTGGAGTAACTCTTTACAAAGTGAAGCTTCAAGGCAACTGTGTACAAGGAATCATCGTTATAAGCATGACTAAATAGTTTAGCTTTCTGGTTGTCTATAATCAAACAATTAAAGCATTACAGCCCTAACTAGAATAATGAAGTGACGATAGCATTTATTCCGTCTCTGAGCCCGGAGTTATAAAAATAGATACATATGTACATTATCAAGTCTGGCAGAAGGTGGCAGGCATTCCCAGTTAAGTGCTACCAGCAGAGTTTTGATAAGTTACTGTGAGATTGTGCTGCTTAAAGTGTTGTTGGCAGACATGGGGGAAGGTGAGCACCCTGCGCTAGTATAGTGAGATCTTACAATAAAAACATAAGTTAGAGTGTCTGCTCTACGCCTGAACAGAGTTCAATCCCCGGACCACACATGGTGGAAGAAACCACTCCAACCAAAGGTTGTCCTCTAACCACAAACACACACACACACACACACACACACACACGCTTGCACGCACATAGACTTGTTCCAGCACCACACCCACTCAAGACACACACACATAAAATAGTATCTTTGTTTTAATAGGGTCTCTCTATGCAGCTCTGGCTGCCCAGAACTCACTATGTAGACTAGGCTGGACACCAACTCCGCCTCCCCAGTGCTGGGAGTAAAAGCATGTGCTCACCTAAAATAAATAATTTTTTTAATTAAGCATTTTATTTCCCAAGTATACAGAAATCGACAACATGTAACTTACACCCATGCCTTTATCAAATCTATCCCTGTTCACTTCCTGGGTATACAGGAGTTGAGGAGGTCTCTGACGAGCTGCACTCAGAGGACAGGGTGTAGCTGCTAATTTAAATAGCAGGCAACTCACATTTACACATCATATGTGTCTGTCAGTGTCTCTGAATTCCATTTGTCCAGATGTGACTGCTTGGCTGTGGGGCCACCTGCTGCGTTCCTTTCTGATCTAATCTGACCTGGCAGCTCCTGTTTCTGCGGCTAACACCCTGTTGGGCAGTAACAAGAAGTTAAAGGCTGGAATGGAGAAGCCAGACTGTCAGCTTCAGAGAGGAAGGGGTGAAAGCAACCAGGAAGAAAAAGGGAGTTGAGGGGAGATCAAAGACAGCCAGGAAGAAAGGCAAGCTACCAAGAAAGGCTGTTTTCGGGCACTTGGGACCCTACAGAAGACACCCCCAACCCCACGCAAAGCAGAGATTCAAGTTGAGCCATGTAGTCATCCAGCGAGTTGAATTATTGAATGCCCCCACATGGAAAAAAGCTAGCAAGATGAAAAGGGACCCAGAGTCTAAGGCACAGCCCTACACGGGGTGGCATGAAAGAAACCTGAGCTGGCTTCTTCCCAACACCGTTACTACTGCTACTTATCCCCAGGCTCAAGAGGAAATCTTTGTGTGACCAGTTTCTGTAGGGGGCGTCCGTGATGTTGCCTTTTAAGACGAGAGAGAGAGCGCGCTTGCACACGGAGAAAATGCTAATGTGGCTTGGCGCTCCAGTTCATTGTCAGGAGGGGCACACAAGGATAAACACGTAAGCTCTCCAAACCATTCCCCTCACTCTTCCTCCTCCTCCCTGCGCCCCCATCCATCCCTTCGGCTGGATGCGTTGCTCTGCTTTGTTCTAATTTAGCCCATGCATAATTTATTCACGTGTGTTTTGTTTCCTGATCAGCAACTTCTAAAAACAAATGAAATGTATAGGATGTTTTATTAAACAAGTTGTTTTTAAAATAATGATAATGATAAAAGCAGATGGCCTCGGTCTCCCAGTAACGATGTGTGTGTGTGCTCCTGCGTGCGGAGTTTTGAAAATGTCCAGGGTGCAAAAAGCTTGGCTGATTGGGGTTATTGTTTACACCCTTAGTCCTCAGGGGAAGAGGATGGGATGCAAAAGGGGATGGCTAATTATAAGTGACCACTGGACTTCCTCTGAGGAAAGGGCAGGCAGGGGTGTTGTGGGTGAGCGCCCCTGTGCGTGAGCCAAGACGGAGTTACAAATGCATCCCACGGCAAGTGTTTCCAATTATTAAGGAATACAAGGATAATTCAGAACTAATTCTATCAACCGAGATTGGCCACCTTCTAGCTTCTCTGTTCCTTCTCCCCACAATTTCCAATACACGCACGCTTCTGTGTCAAAAAAAAAAAAAAAAAGTGAAAAGATCTGGGGAACCCTGGAGCGTGGAGCTCCTGCGCGCGCCCGAGCGTAAGCCCGCTCCCGGGCACCAAGGATGCCGCTTTCCCAATGAGGAACCCCGTACACATAGCAAATAGATCTCTCAGACATGAGTTTACCAAGCAGCATCAGCTCGGCTACGTGATTTCGACTGGAAATGAGGAAATTGCAAATCAGCTGTGTGGGTTTTGGAGAAACTCCCGGCACCAGCGGTGTGGTGGCGGGAGTCGGCGAGGACGCGGCGAAGTTACGCCCATTTATTCTGCCATAAAACATTTTTTTTTCCCTCTCAGGTTAAACGCTGTCGCGAGTGCAAAGTAGCTGAGCTTCCGAGCGGGAACCGGAGCCAGGAACTCGCATCAAGCTCAGCCCCTGTCTTTACCGCAATATCTCGTGGAAACTCCGAGATCTGGGACATCCCTGCCCTATTCCTGGTTGTTGGCTGGTGCAAACGCAGCGGGTTCTCCCTACGCGTTTCTTGGCACTAGGAATCACACACACACACACACACACACACACACACACACACACACACACACACACACACACTCGCCGCCGCCCTGCTGCTCCCTAAAGCGAACGGTGTTTTCAACTCCCGGAGCCAGGGGTTAGGACGCTGTAGCGCGCAGTTAAAAGCCAAGATCGACCACTGACACAGACCGGGAAGAATTGGTACTAAACACCCACGCGCACCCTCCGACTCCCAGAGGCTTTCATCAGGGCGGTGAAGTCCTAGTACACTCGGCACCCACCCGGTGCCCACGCCGCGCCGCGATTCCCAAGGATCCACCCTCTGCCAACATCCCTGCCAATAGCGCCCCTTGAGAGCCACACTAGTTTTCCCAGGCCACCCCCAGCTCCGCGATCACCCGCAGACTTGGCGGCTTCATATTCAGTCCACCGACTGGAAGGAAGGAAGGAAGGAAGGAAGGAAGGAAGGAAGGAAGGAAGGAAGGAAGGAAGGAAGGAAGGAAGGAAGACGGGCAGGCAGGCAGCTCCGATCGGAACCGGCCCCCGCGAGTCCTTGCGCAGCCCGCCCCCCTCTGTCCGCTCAAAGTCTCCGGGAGGCACCTGCCCCTCGCTGTCGCCAGAGCCCTACACCGCCGCCTCCGCCGCCTCAGCTTTTCACCCAGAGCAGGCGAGCACACCATTAATAAGACCTGCAGTTTCCCCGTCTCCATATCAACCTCAAGTTAACCCAGATCGTTAATTTACTAGAGCCAGTTAGCCTACAAATACACAGACACACCGGCGACCGCCCGGAGCGCCTGCCTGATCCCCGGCTGCCGGAGTGGAAAAGCCCGGGGCAAGCACCTGGGCCCCAGGACTCCCGGGACCCGCCGCTCCGCGCGCTGTCCTCCCAACTCCGGAAGGTTTACACAAACTCCCTGGGAGAGCTCGGAAGGCAGAGCGAACGCCCTGCAAAACTCCGCACCGCTGCGGTCGGTCTGCCCGCCCGGGTGGACAAGCAGCGGGGCCGGGGAAGCTCCGGCTTGGAGCGCAGGGCATAGCAGAGCGCAGGACGCGGCCCCTGCCCCGCGCTCTGGCCGGACTCAGCCAGCCCCGCGCGGCGCCGGGAGAGGCAGGGGACTCCGGGGACCGTGAAGACCCGGGCTGCACACGACCCCCGCAGCTCCGGAGCCGGCGCCGGCTGCTCTGTGCTCCCTCCCGGTCCGGGTCAGCCAATTAAGCAGAACACAAATTTAACAATTTTCTTTTTGTTAATTGCATCTCCTGACATTTCTGCGCGCTGGGAGGAAAAAAGATGAAGAAGTAAGAGCAGGAAGAAAAGAGGAGCCCGGGCGCAGCGGGAGGCGTCTGCGAGAGCCGAGCGCCGGCTGCGCTCCGCAAGGCGCCTTTTTTTCATATTGAAACCACGCGGAATATGTACATTTTTTAGTCTTACTTACGCTTTCAGGGGGTTGTGAATGACAGTCGCCATTTTGCTACAATGTAACAGAATATTGTCTGTCTCAGAGTTCTAAAGGTTCGCTCAGGGGAAGCGGCAGGCCAATCAGAGCACGGGATACCGGCCTGCCGGCCAATCGGCGCGGCTGGTCGCCAAGTGGGCGGAGCCTGCGTGGTGGTAGTTATTAGGGGAGCTGTCAAAGCCCAGAGGTCACTCCCTTTTGTAGAGCCCGAGAGCGAGCAGGTCTTAAAGGGGCAGTACCGTGTTAGTAGCGCCCTCTCAAATAGGGACTAGTGGAGATACATGGGAGAGCAATCTCGCTTAGTTTGAGTCCCTACTTTACTAAATAACCGCAGAGTTTGCGCTCCTGGACAAGAATATTTACATAATGCCAACAAAAACGTTGAATCCCATTCATTAGCTTTGGGCTTTGTATATCACGGTTTTTAACCCCCGAGTCCCGGGTACACCACTGGGTTACAGTGCAAAAAGTTGGAAGGCTGCAGTTTCCTCCAAGAAATTACTACTGTGCTCCACTCTTTGCTAAAAATGCTCTGGGTTCTGCAGCTGTTCAATTTTCTTGTTCCCGAAGTGTTTTCTTTATCTCACCCACCTTCCTCGGTCGGTTTCTGAGAACGGGAGAGTCCAGGACAGCAACTCCCTTCCCCCTGGAATGTCTCAGCCATGGTTTTTTGTTACGTAATTCACAGGTGGTCACTCTGCACGGTCCCCTACGACCACCGTTCTCCACTGTCGACGATTTCGAAGATCTGACACGACCAGCTTGGGAACGAAGTGAGACCTGGCACCTTTTAGGCAGAAGGCTGGGGAAGATTTGAGGCAACTTTAGGAAACGCAACTAGGGAAGCCAGTAACTAGGCAGAAATTGTTAGAGCCTGACAATTGTAGGTGTTGCTAGAGTCCCCTCCGGGAATGGCTCTGCGAATCCAGGCGTCACCTTTCTGGACTAAGATAGGAGGTGAAAAGAATCTGCAAGTGAATGTTCAGACGTGACTGGAGGCTTCCCCAGTCTGCGGCTGCTTAGAGTCTAGTGAACCCCTGAAGAAACTAAGACTTCTGCGAACTCAGGCTTCCACCGAGCACAGGGAGACTCAGATTGGGCGAAAACGCACGAAATCACATAGAGTCCAGAGACATCGTTAGCATATAGAAGTCTGGCTACCCCTTGGCTGTTTAATCAGGTCAAATAGCAGAGAGCTGGAGAGTGAAAAGGAAACCGAGAGATGCTGAATTGCAGTTCACAATTCCACCTGCTCTCGCCTTTTACGACTCTCCATGAATAAAGTAAAATACAATCACAAAGCAGTTCGGAACTTTCAGATTCCAACTCCATTCACTATTAGAGTTACAGATAAGCCCAGCAAAGCTGAGTGAGTCCGTGTGTGCAGACTGGAAATATTTAACTCTTTGTTTGCCTAGTAGGGTGATGTTCTCCCCCACCCTCTCTTCTCATTACAGAGTCTCACGATTAGAAAGCTGTTTTTGATGCACTGTAAAGAGAACCAGGTATGATAGTGCTCCCTTGAAGTTCAAAACCAGCCTGGACTACATATGGAAACCCAGTCTCACACACACCCCCAAATATGGAAACCCAATCTTATCGCCCCTCTCCCAAAATAGTATTGCCTTGGTTTTTGGACTTCATGGAAAGTCATTTTAACTGTCAGTACAATTCTGACTTGGTAGTCACTTTTATCACTTCTGAGAAATAAAGAGATATTGTTATTAACTTTGGGTTTTTGTATCATAGATTAAAAGGACACAGATTTGGGCCGAAATCTTCAAAAGCAAGGGATTTAGAGTAAACATGCTTAAAAAAAAAAATAGAGTAAACATGCTTGAAGGAGACAGAAACCTTGACCAGAATTAAAGTCTGGGCTTCAGCAGTGCTGTGCAATAGTAATATAGACTCTGAAATCCATCTGTCTGCCACCATTTGCCAGCTGGTGACATAAAGAACATAGGAATCCTGAGATGATGACAACAGAGAGCAGAAATAATTCTCTATTTCTGAAACTCATTGATTAGAGCAAATGAACAATGTTGATAGCAGTGTTTCCCCAATTTAACTCCATAAACCTAAAACCTTTTTATTGGTTGTGATATCAAAACACTTAAAAAAAAAATCACACTTCAGGGGCTGGAGAGATGGTTTGGTGCTTAAGAGCACACATTGCTGCTCATGTGGACCTAGGGCAACCCCCAGCACCTGCATGGTGACCCACAGCCTTCTAACAGGAGTTCCAGGGGGGATCTGATGCCCTCTCCTGGACGAAGTACGCACAAGGCATGCACGTGGTGCACAGATAGACTTGTAAGCAAAACGCTCCTACACATAAAATTAAATTCATCACAAGTCGGGGGCTAACTCAGGACCTCAGAGCCTGCCAAATACATATCTGTCTTAGGGGTTAGTCCCTGACAGCCCAAGGGGAAAAGGAAAAGGATAGCGATAAAGAGGAGGGGGAAGAGGGAGAAGGAGGGAGGGGGGTAGGGAGGGGGAGGGAGGGGAACAAAATGCCATTTCTAAAGCTCTGTTGGCTCGCCTGTGAGTACAAACCCCATCTTGCCTGCCTTGATCTAGGTGGCTGGGCAAGCTATTTGGAATGCAGAAGGGAGCCAGAATGATCACTTCTCCCCCTCCCCTAGGTAGCAGTGAGCTTTGCTGTCAAACCAGAGCGTCCTGAGCCCAGGTGACTACTGAGCACTTGATAAGTGGTAATTCTGAGATGTGTCAAATATACACACGGCTTCGTAGGCTTAGCGCCAAAATAGGAATGCAAATTAGCTATGAATGGATTCTCTTAGGGAAGGCCACACCTACCCTTGCTCTCAAACCCCTCCTCCCTCTTTCTGAATGTCTCTCTTCCTCCTAATCCTCATGTCTATATTTACATATCCTTTTTTTTTTTTTTTTTGAAAGATAGAGTTTCATGTTGTAGCCCTGGGTGCCTCATGAATGCTGGAATTAAAGGCATGCCCAACCTTACACTAACCGATTGGTATTAAACTTCCCTCCAAATAACCGAATTATTTTATATTGACCACGTGTCGAAATTATGTTTGGGGTTTCCTAGGTTAAATAAAATGTTTGTAAAACTATCCTCACAATTTCTTTTTACCTTTTAAAAAATGTGATTAGTAGGAAATTTCAAGTCACACATGCAGCCCAGGTTCTATTTTATTGGATAGCTTTATACACCAGAAAGAGAGGTAGGGTCTATTCTCAACCACATTCATTTCCCTTGTCATAGTTTTCTCCAACTTCTCCACTGATGTCAGTGGGCAAACCTCTTAGACACAGCTGAAGAACACACCAAGCGACCCAGAACCTAGGTCACAAGGGCACCCATCCCTGTTTACTCATGAAAAAATATTAGAGACTGGAGAGATGGCTCAGGGATGAAGGACCCAGGTTCAATTCCCAGCAGCTTACAATTATCTTGTAACTCCAGTACCAGGGAATCTGACACCCTCACATACACATACAAGCAGGAAGGGCACCACTGTACATAAAATATAAATAAATACATACATACATACATCATCAAAAACAATGCATCTGCAGGCAAAGGCAAGGCCTGCAGATACGCTCCGGTGGGAATACCGCCTTTGCAACACACTACATATGAGAGGAGACAAGGGTCCCCCAAAAAAAACAGCCAAAGGATCCGTTTGAACGAGTGTGAGCCAGGCCTGATGGTGCAAACTTACAACCCCACCTATCCTGTAGGCTCAGGGAGGAAGAGCAAATTCAGCCCTACCTAGGTTACAGATGGAGTTCAAGGCCAGCCTGGAAAACCCGGTGAGGCCATGTCTCAAAATGAAAAGTGGACAAGGAGAAGCTGGAGAGAAGCCTCAGCGGTTAAAAGCACTGGTCTCGCAGAGGACATGGTTCCATTTCAAGCACCCACATGGAATCTTACAACATTCTGTAACTACAGTTCCTAGGGATCTTATGCCCTCTTCTGGCCTCGGTGAGTACTGCACATGATATAGAGAAGCACGTGCAAGCAAGACTCCCATACGCATAAAATAAAAATAAATAAATCCTTGGAAAATTTAAAGTAGGGTCGGAAATAGCCAAGTGCTACAGTATAATAGCTAAGTACGGAGCATGCGCAAGGCCCTACATTCAACCCTGCGTAGCACACCTTAACAAAGACAAAATAATCCAAAATGAACACAGTCCCTCAAGGACTCTGGGAACTAGAAGAATTTTATCAAAAACAAGAGCACCTCCCCGCTCCCTTTCTCCATTCATCCACAGCCCACGTAGCCTTGAGTGTTTTCCTGAGATCCGCAACCAGCTCTGATATGTTCTAAACACTAAACGGAAGCAAAATTCCTTTGAAGAAAGTGAAACATTCAAACTATGGTCAGCAAAGTCGGGGAGGTGGTGGCTCACGCCTTTAGTCCCAGCACTTGTGGGGCAGTGTCACGAAGATCTCTGAGAGTTCAAGGCTAGCCTGGTCTACAGAGCTTGTTCCAGGAAAGCCAAGGCTGCACAGAGAAGCCCTGTCTCGAAAACGAAAAGAATTAATTAATTATAAATGATGATAATAATAATACCTAGGCTAGCATCCGGGTAGTCAGCAAGGTGTTTGCCTAGTGTGCCTAGCCCTGGGACATAATCTGGATGTGATGCTGCATGACCGTAATCCCAGCAATTAGAAAATGGAAGATCAGAAATTTAGAGTCATTCTGAGCTAGATTGTGAGTTAGAGGCCAGCCTAGAACATATAAACCCTACATTTAAAAAAAAATGTGAGCTAAGCCAGGCATGGTTCATACCTGCAATGCTAACATTTGGGGAATAGCAGAAGGAAGATCAGGAATTCTTGGCCAGTCTTGTTTACATAGTGAGTTTAAAACCAGCTTGGACCTCGACCAAGTCTATCACAAAACAACAAAACAACAACAACAACAACAACAAAATCCTGGGTTTCTCGATGCCTGGGGAAGGAGGGCAAAAGAATTGTTCCCTTCTCAGTCTCTCAAAACACTTCCCCCAAAGCAAGCTGTGGGTGTGGGAGACACTCCTAGGTGATGCCTATGAAACCTATTTCAGGGGATGTCAAATGGAAACAGTACTGGCTGCTTCCCAGGGACTTTGTTTCTTAGTTCACTCATTCATTTATCCAAGCACAGAGGGTTTCTCTTAGGAGAGACACGGTGCATAGGCACAGGCACCGAGATAAAAATAAACCAGGCAACCTCGTAGTATTGGCACAGGCCTGTAATCCCAGCAGAGGCAGGTGGATCTGAGTTCGAGGCCAGCCTGGTGTACAGAGGGAGTTCCAGGACAGCCAGGGCTACACAAGAAACCCTGTCTCGAGAAACCAAAGAAAGAAAGGAACAAGCAAACCAGGCCTGGAAAACAATTACAATTCCTATCCATCTGCAGAGAGACCAACCCTACAAGCAAGCAGAACAATTGCTCGATGTAAGTTAGGGGGAAAAGGAGCCTCCCGGCCATCTCCCACTGAGGCCTGGTACACACAGTCCCAGTGGTCACATCCTCGAGTGTTTATTGGGCGCGTCTACAGTTTGGGACTGTTGAGGGTTCAAAAGGCAGAGGTTTTGATCCATTAGCATGAGACAAAGAAATGATCCGCATCCAAAGATCTGAGTGGAGAAACTGAGCCATTCTAACAGCAGGAGAGGGAAAGGCTCCCTCAGGAAGAAATCGATTAGTTTGGGCTTTTCTTAAGGAGACCTTAGAAACGAGACAAGAGGTAAATGTCTTCTAAACTAAAAATATAACTCAGCAGCAGCTACTTTGCACAGCAAGATTCCCTACTGCCGGACCTTGGGGCACAGAGAAGCCAAGGACAAGCCCTACATGTAAGGAGACTAGACAGACGCTGAGAGGCGGGGAGAGGGAGCATCGGGCAACCGGGGTACGATAAGAAACATCAACCAGGCCAAAAGATCAGGGTTATCCCTTCAGAAGGAGGCAGCCAGTGATTACTCCCAAATGACAATGACAAGGGCGCGGAGGGGGGACGGGGGTGTTTGTAAGAGCTTTGGACTTGTGAGCAAGCCCTCAGGTAAGAAAATAGCTGCATGGGATGAGTGGGCAGGAAAACACTGGAGAGAGGAGGTGGAATGTAAATTCTAAGAAATGTGGCGGTTTGGTCCTGGAGGCCGCTGACCAACACCAAAAGATTCTAAGCGGGGGCTGCAAATGAGGAGTCTGACTTCATAGGAAAAGAGCAGCGATGTGGGTTACAGGAGACTGGGGTGGAGGTCAGGAAACCCGTGGGATGGAGGTGGGGGAACCCCTTAGGAGGATGAGACATCTTATCCAAGACAGAGGATGATAGTCGGCGGCGGGCGGAATCGATGGTTTCTAGAGAACTTGTGGGCTTCGGTCACCAGCTATCTAAGAGCTTGAAGGACGTGGGAGAGATCAGGGCCATACTCCTGGGCACAGACTTCAGGCGGTTCCTGTTGACAAAAGAAAAGACTGTCAGTCCATGGCCTTGAGCTAGAGGCCTTGGGTGTGCTGAAACTCTGCTACTTTCTGCTGTTAAGTGAGGTTTGCCTTACGACAAGATCTTAATGGTTCCTCTCCTCCCCTGTTACTGGAACTTTTTTTTTTTCCCGGGGTGATGGTGACCCAAACTAAGATTCTCTCAACTCTATTCGATAATATTTACTTTATTTACTTTTTTGTTGGTTGGTTGGTTGGTTTTTTGGGGGGAGGTGTTGGGGAGAGGGGGGTGTTCCCAGTCCATAGCTTACACTGACCTAGAGTTTACTGGGTAGCCCAGGCTGGCCTTGAACTCACGGCAATGCTGCCTCACCTTCCCAGGTGTCTGTACTTCCCAAGTAGACTGTAGGAATAAGATATCATACCTGTGGGCTGGAGAGATGGCTTAACTGAGGTTAAGAGCACTGACTGCTCTTCCAGAGGTCCTGAGTTCAAATCCCAGCAACCACATGGTGGATCCCAACCATCTGTAATGGGATCTGATGCCCTCTTCTGGTGTGTCTGAAGACAGCTACAGTGTACTCATATACATAAATAGTATTAAAAAAAAAAGTCATACCTGGCTTCGTACTCCACTTTTAGCTGGAACTCTTCCAAGTTCTGCCCCCTCCTACTAATCCTTCCTTTACCTCAGGGGACACTTTAAAAGTTAAGGGGTTCCTCCTGGTTAGCTTCTTAAGAACAGATTTTAGAGCTGGGCGGTAGTGGCACTTGCGAGGCAGAGGCGGGCCGATCTCTGAGTTTGAGACCAGCCTGATCTACAGATGGAATTCCTGGAGAGCCAGTTCTACAAAGAGAAACTGTCTCAAAAGTCAAACAGGAAAAAAAAATAGATTTTTAGGACTGTGTTCCCAAGGAAGAAATCAAGACCTCATCAACTGGGTGTGAAAACACACACCTATAGTCCTAGAGTCCCTGCATTTGGTGGGCAAGAAGATTAAGAATCCCAGGACTGCCTGAGCTATACAGAGACCTTGTCTCTAAAAATCAAACAAACAAACAGAACCCACCCCCTTAGAGGCACAAAACACACACCCCATGCCTAAGTATCGACTGGATGCCAAACACAAGGAAAGCCAACAGCTAGTACAGCTTTTCCTTCATCCTTCTCCTCCCTGAGCATGCCTAGGAGCCCAGACCCCAGACAGGACCAGTTGCTGCCCCCTTCCCTCCTCACTGAAGCCCGTCCAGCACGAGCTGGCCTTGAGTCTTCTTTGCAGTGAGCCACTGGCTAAAGAGCCCGTGTTGCTCTTTTTAAAATAGCTAATGCCCTACCTGCCAAGTCTGCTTCGCCAAGCTCTCCCTCACCCTTGCAGATGACTGAAATCTTGGGAGCTCTCACACCCTGAGTTAAAGCACTGGCAAAGACTCTTGCACAGGGGAGGAAAATACTGGCCACGGCCATCAAAGCATGACCCAAGAGAGATGTGAATCCAATTTCTCTCTGATCTCACACACACACACACACACACACACACTGGGGAACCAATGCAGTCCTTTGGGCTGTTTCCTAAGCAATCTTCTCATCTGCAGAGGCAGCACCCCCAGGGTACCCCAAGAGGGCTCACTGCGGGGTGTTGCTTTAAGTGTGGTGACACTCTCCAGCACCTGTTTCCCTCACTCACCCCCCCACTTATATGACCTCAGGCTTCTCTGCTCT
Organism: Rattus rattus; assembly: GCF_011064425.1. Classification (NCBI taxonomy): domain Eukaryota; kingdom Metazoa; phylum Chordata; class Mammalia; order Rodentia; family Muridae; genus Rattus; species Rattus rattus. The sequence goes on from NC_046160.1 coordinate 97,599,491, forward strand.
GGCACTGAGCAGGAGCCATCCCAAAGTCTATGAGCTAAGCAAAAGAGGGCACATCAAGTCTTGTTGTTCCGTCAATATTTACACTACTATATAAAAATAGGTGTCTACCAGCAGGAGAGGTGGACAGAAGCCACGAGACCTAAAATGTCCCACACCCTGGCAAAGCCCTGGGACAGAGCGAGGCCTGCTGGCTTCAAGCAGATGTTTTCCATTCTCTGACAGCTCGAGGCGATGAACTCTGACCTGCATAACTGCAGAAGGACCTCCGCTCCACGTTTACTCCAAAATTAAAAGGGAGGAGGCAGCTGCTGCCTTAAGCGCCAGGTGTAGTCGTATCTCCCTGCGATCCTAGCACACAGGAAGCTGAGGCAGGAGAAGCAGAAGTTCAAGGCCAACCTGCTCTACGTAGGAGACACTGTCTCAAAAAAAAGGAAGAAACAAAGAAAGAAAAGGAGAGGAGAGGAGAGGAGAGGCGAGACGAGACGAGACGAGACGAGACGAGACAGCAGACTAAGCACAACTCTTCGGTGAAGTGCCTGACCTCACTTGCACCATTACATTGCTGAATTATTGGAGAGTTGGTGTTCCAGTGGAGTAGGGGATCTAACCCCACAGCTCACTCTAACTTAAAAGTTACTATGTATACCAGGCTAGCCTTGAACTCACAGCAACCCTGCCTCATCACCCTCCCAAGTGTCAGGACTATAGAAATAAGGGTTCATACTCCACTTTCATCCAGGGCCTCTCCCAACCCCTGCCTCCTCCTCCTGCTAATTCTTCCCCTTACCTCAGGACACGGGGAGGGGGAAGGGATCCTTCCAGTGTTTATGATGGGCCAGTGTCTCAGTACACAGGATTCTGGGATACAGGCCTATCCCATAACACCAAGAACCCCAAAGAAGGTAATGAATAAAGAAACAGAATTGAGAAAGTGTCTAAGGTGGTCCTTTCAGAGTAACGGGCATCGGTGGAAGGTGCTGTTTATCACAACGACAGGAAACAAAAATCCGCAAGTCAAGGCTACTAAAAAAATATTACAAAAAATTAACTTTCAATATCTGGTCCCCGCCAAGGATGATACAGTTTGTTTTTATCTTGTACCTCAGCTGAAACTGGGCAGCAACTATCTTGTAACAGTTGGGAGTCACGGGTAACTGTAAAAGTCGGGGCTGTCTTCTAGATACAAGTGAGCTGGTTGGTGAGTAGAGGGAAAAGCCATCGTGTTTCTAGGCTTTTAAATGTGATTGATACTAAGTGTCTTATATTTTGGATTTGCTGTTGTTTTCTGATAGTCTTATATAGCCCTGGATGCCCTTAAATTCCCTTTGCAGACAAAGATGACCTTGAATTCCTCATCCTCTTGCCTTCTACCTTCCGAGTGCTGGAATTACAGCATTTGCCATTGCATCCTGCAAATATTAAATGTTTTATGGTTTGGGTTTTGTGATTTTTGTGGGGTTTTTTGTTTGTTTGGTTGGTTGGTTGGTTTGGTTTGGTTTTGGTTTTTCAAGTTAGAGTTTCCCAGTGTAGCCCTGGCTGTCCTGGAACGCATTCTGTAGGCCAAACTGGCCTCGAACTCTCAGAGATCCTCCTGCATCTGCCTCCTGAGTAATGGGTTTTAATGTGTCAGTACCACGCAGCAGACATTAGTGTTTTAATAACACCCACTTGGCAGCTTGAATTTAAAGCTACTGGGGTAAACGGCTCATGCTACGTTTGACTCGTAAAGTTTCACACATTGCTCTGTTAAAATACTTGTAATTCCCTAGACCTGGGAGAGGGCTCAGCAGTTAAGCGCATTGGCTGTTCTTCCCAAGGACCCAAGTTCTCTTCCCAGTGCCACAGTCTGTGACTCCAATTCCAGGGGATACAGCGCCCCCTTCTGGCCTCTGCCAACACTGCATGAAAGTAGCATATAGGCATTCGTGAGAGAAAACACTCGCACAGGTAAAATAAAAATAAGTAATACAGGGTTGGGGATTTAGCTCAGTGGTAGAGCGCTTGCCTAGCAAGCACAAGGCCTGGTTCGGTCCCCAGCTCTGAAAAAAAGAAAAAAGAAGAAAAAAAAGAAAAAATAAATAATACAATCTCTAAAAATATATACTGGCAATTCTCTGTTTCTCCACCCTCCAAGGCATGGAGGGCAGATATGGTTGATAATTTGACATTTCCAGTGCCTGGCCTGGTCAACAGTTAACAACTGGTTCAGTTAACAAAAGGTTCAATAAAACCATAAATAACTAAACTCAGCGATAGAGATCTTACCCTACTTTTAAAAAGAAGTCTCTACTGTTAGGGATGGCTAAAATGACAAAGAAGCCAAACACAGTAATATTCTCCTACAACCTAGAGGCCCAAGCAAGATGATGGCAGGTTTGAAGCCAGCATTGGCTACATAACGGATCCTGCCTAAAAGAAAAGCAAGGTTCAGTTAACACAGTCAACAGTGGGAAAACCACTCAGCTTGGGAAATGGAGTCACCACAAGCATCGGGAGGTCAAGGTTGTCTTCTGTACAGAACAAGTTCCAGGTTACATAAGGTCCTGCCTCACTTTTTAAAAAATGCATAGATAAATAAAAAAAATGGAAACAAGTGGAGTATCTCTCAGAGACAAATGGAGGAATTGCAAGACAGTGGGTAACCTGGAAAGATGACTCCTGCTTAGAGCATCGTTGCATCTGCTTTACAGACGACCTGAGTCCAGGTCTCTGCCCGCATCAAGTGACTCAAGCACCTGGACCAGCTCTAGTAGGATCCGATGCCTCTGTCCTCCAGGGTACCTGCACGCACGCGTGCACGCATGCACACGCCCATGCACACACTCACACACACACACACATACACACACATACAACACACAATACACACACAACACACACACATATACACACATACAACACACAATACACACACATACACACACAAACAACACACACAATACATACACATACAACATACACATACACACATACACATACACACATACAACATGCACACACATACAAGACACACATACAACACACACACATACAACACACATATAACACATACAACACACACACATACACACACATACAACACACGCACACATACAACACACACATACACATACACACCATACACACAACACACATACACACACATACAACACACACACATACACACAACACACAGAACACACACATACAACACACACACAACACACACATACATACACATACAATACACACACATATACACACAACATACACACATACAACACATACACATACACACACAAGCACACTACACTTAATTTAAAATAAAATAAATCTTTTTTTTTTTTTTTTCTTTTTCGAGCTGGGACCAACCTAGGGCCTTAAGCGCCTAGGCAAGCGCCTACCACTGAGCCAAATCCCCAACCCAATAAAATAAATCTTAAATGTTCCTTTTTAAAAAAAAAATGGAGTACTACTGTATGCCACAATGTGAATGGATTTTTAGTTTTTAGTTTATCTATTTCTGTGATAAGGTCTCATTATGTATCCCTGGGTAGCCTGGAAATCATCAGACAAGGCTAACCGTGAATTTATAGCAGTCTTGCTGCCTCTGTCCCACAGTGCTGGGATTACACATGAGTTCACACTACCATACATGGATGGACTTCATGCTAAGTGAAATAATCCAGTCACAAGGTCACAGGCCGTGTGATTCCAACATTGAGGAATGCAGAGAGAAAAGTGCCGGTCTTTTCTTAGGGTTGGAGGGGCAGGTATATGGGAATAAGAGGATCTAATACAGGGCATATGGTTTCTGCTTTTCTGAGACATACCTATCTTTAGTTGTGTGTCTGTGCCTGTGTATACACACATGTAGGGGACCTGAAGAGACCAACGGAGGATGTCGGATCCTCTGGAGCTAGAGTTGAAGGTTTGAGCCACCGGAATATACACCACCAGATTAGACATCTGGGAACTGAACTCAAGTCCTCAGCAAGAGCGGCAAATGCTCTTAACCACTGAGCCATCTCTCCAACCTTCGCAATATTCTCTTCTTTAGGAGATAAAACAATTGTTCTCAAGTTGATTGTGGTGACAGTCTCTGAACATTCTAAAGGCCATTGAACCAGACACTGGTGGAGGAGGAGTCTGTATGGTAAGATCTTGGCAACATTTCAAAACCTCCGTCCTCATAATGAATGACAGAGCCCCTCACTAGTGTGTGGCTGTTTTTGTTTTGGTTTGCTTTGCTTTTGGTTTTTTTTGTTTTGTTTTGTTTTTTGTTTTTTGTTTTTTGTTTTGGTTTAGGGGTGTTTTGGTTTGGTTTTGTATTGTTTTGTTTTTTTTAGAACAGCATTGAGCATGCAGAAGACATTGTATGGGATTCAGTTTACCAGTCAGTGATTCTATTCACATCATAGCCTCTTGCTTCCTAGCAGGTAACACGGGGAGAAACTGTGTTCCCTGGAAACCTTAAAATACTGAGGCTGTAGCCATGACTAAACATGTGAGCTCATTAACTGGGAGGATAGGTCACACTGCCATGCGTGGAGGCCTCAGGGTTTCTAGAAAGTCTTTCCACACAGCCAAACAAGAGCATTTTCATTTTACATATTAGCTATACTAAAGAGATTGCTAAAACAAAACCTCACAATGCTAGGGCTGAGTGGGAGCCTGGTGTCCAATGTGGCCGTGCCTGCCCCATCCCATGAAGTAGTTTGCTTGTTTGTAAGAGAGTCTCACGCAGCCTAGGCTAGCCTCAAACATACTATACAGCCAAGATTAGCCTTGAACTCTTGACTAGACTGCCTCTGCCTCTTGAGTGGTTACAGGTGTGTTCTGCCATGCCTACCTTTTTTGGGGGGAGGGTGTGCTTTGTTTGTTTTTGTTTTTAGTTTTGGTTTTGGTTTTTTTTTTTGGTTCTTTTTTTTCGGAGCTGGGGACCGAACTCCAGGGCCTTGCGCCTTCTAGGCAAGCGCCTACCACTGAGCTAAATCTCAACCCTTGTTTTTGTTTTACTTTGTTTTAAAGCAGGTGGCTCATTCTGTATCCTGCTCTGGCTTCGCATTCACAGCAATCCTCCTGCTTGAGCTTCCCAGGTGCTAGATTTATAGGCATGAACCACCATGCCCAGTTTATGCTTGGCTTATGGTTTAATTGAGAGTATAGGGGTGGGCAAAGCACAAGAATAAAAGCTGTCTGTCATTTTTATGTCTTTAACTAGATTTATCATAAATTGTGAGGGTTTTTTAATAAAATTGCATAAAACATCCTGAAACACTTTTAACAACATTAAAGAATATGAAAGTACAGAAGAAATAGAAAAAAAAACTTTAAATCAGAAAATTCACTTCCGGCAAGTAACTTAATCTTGAACCTCAGTTTACTCCTCTATAAAATGGAACTATTCATACCTGCTTCTACATATGGCAATGTAGATGGTACATAGAAATGTCATTAATGGGGGCTGGAAAGATGGCTCAGTGGTTAAGAGCACTGACCGTTGTTCCAGAGGTTCTGAGTTCAATTCCCAGCAACCACATGGTGGCTCACAACCATCTGTAAAGAGATCCGATGCCCTCTTCTGGTGTATCTGAAGACAGCTACAGTGTACTTATATATAAATAAATAAATAAATCAAAAAAAAAAAAAAAGAAATGTCATTAATAGTGCCAGCAAGGAAACTCAGCAGATAAAAGTGCCCACCACTGAGACTGACAACCTGAGTTTGATCCCAGGTTTCCATAATACTGAAAAGAAAGAAAAGAAAGACCTGGCTCTCATGGATTATCCTCTGACCTTCGCACGGATGCCCCCCAGACACTGGCTCAGTGGTAGAGCACCCACCTAGTATGCACAAGGCCCTGGATTCAACTTCCAAAACCACAAAAGAAGAGGAGGAAGAGAGAAAGGAGAAGGAAGAGGAGGAAGAAGAAAATGAAGAAGACAAGTAAAAGGAGGAGCAGGAGAAGGGGAGCAGGAGGAGTGGGCAAGGCAAGAGGAGAGGGAGCAGGAGGAGCAGGAGGAGGGGCAGGAGGAAGAGGCAGGGCAGGAGGAAGGGGAGCAGGAGGAGGGGGAGCAGGAGGAGGGGGAGGAGGGGCAGGAGGAGGGGGAGCAGGATACACAGGAAGCCCTTGAGATCTACTTCTTCTGCTGGTCAGTGAATGAAAGATCAAGGACTGGTTGCTGAGGAGGTAGAGGTATGAAAAAAACAAAAGACGAGCAGTAGTAGAATTACAAGAACCAGAGGTCACCAAATCTGAAGCAGACTACTGGGCCACAGTAGGAGTTAAGTCCCTCCTGTGTGAGGGGAAAGAGGCTTCAGACCGATCAGAGTCAAATGAGGGCAGTCTAGCCGGTTAGAAACCCCTCCACTTAGGAAGGGACGCTTCCTGCCAAGGCTTTCCTTCTGGGATATCATGGAGTTAGATGTGAACCAGACAAAGGACCATGGGAAGGGATTTAAACATAACTCTTAGGACACATTAGTTATTCACTGTTAATAGGGATGTTTCAAAAGCCTGATTTGTTGGAAACCAATGTCTAGACCCCAGCGCACCTTCTCTCCTGACGTCCGGTTGAGGGGAGAGTGGGGTTTCAGGACTCTTCTTTACTGGAAAGGGTACTGCCAAAGTGGAACAGGCACACCGAAGGGCCAAGACCCAGATTTGTTACTGGCGATCGAGTGCCCTCTAGTGTCGGTTAGTGGGAAGACACATTTGTAAAAAACGTTGAGAAACTCCTAGAAATGCCAAACAGCAGTATCTTACAGGGATATGGATATTGGA